>NW_024962266.1:10288476-10399976 GCF_019238085.1 Lagopus leucura
TCCCTTTTCCCTTTTCCCTTTTCCCTTTTCCCTTTTCCCTTTTCCCTCTTCTCTCTTCTCTTCTCCTGTTATATTTGCTCATATTTAGTGGATATTTTCTCCTCCAGGAACTTGAATTTCTGAAAAAAATACCACACTAGGGAATTAATTTCTTTCTTTGAAGCTAAGATGCAAAATTATACAGTTTGGAAGTGTATTGACAAAGAGCAGGCTGCTGCTTCAACCACGCTCCCTAGAGAAACAAAATTTGTTACCATTAGTTCACAATTCAGTTGCAAAATGTGAAAGACGAAGTAATGTGTGTTCTGTTCAGACGTTAGCTAAGTCTTCAGATGATACTTCCAGGGTTGTTTCCCCTTTGGTAAATCTCCTGTGCTAGTGCTTGAAGTGATAGAGATCAGATTGTCATTTCACTTCTAAATCTTTGTTCAGACAAGGCACTAATCTGCTGCATTACACTAGAAAAATATTTTCTTCAAATTATTTTCATTATGCCATTAAAAAGAGAGCAAGACATGGTGGATCAAAAACATTTGTTTTGAGGAAAATCTTGGAATTGTGAAAAAGCTGTAAGGAGTTGCCATGTTCACGTTATGCTGCATTTTGAGGTGAACATAGGAAATCAAATTCTCCTTCCTCCAAACTAAGTTAGGTGTAAGTTTCAAAAAAACAGAATTGCAAGGGAAAACATTTTAAATAATCATGATTATTAAATTGCTGTTTCCATGCCAGAATTCTCTATGCCATTGAGCTGGTCAGCATTGGAAACAAAAAATGATGCGATACTGTCTGTTTTCACTGCATCACTTGCTAGTTCCTGTTTATCTCAAATAAGATATGTGAACATGATGATACTTCTGTTGCTAATAGCCAGGGTTAGGCTGACTTAATGCTTTTTAAACAGGCTTATGATGACAGAGATAATGATACTTAGCAAACAATAAATTTCAGAGTAGCAGGACTTGTTCTAAAATTTAAGACAACTTTCTATTTGAAATTGGAACTCTTCAACAGTATATCTACTACCTTTTTACTGTGAGAGTGGTGAGACACCAAAACAGGTGGTCAGATGAGGTTGTGAATGCCCCCTCCTTGGAAGCATTCAAGGCTGGGCTGGATGTGGCTCTCAGCAAACTGGTCCAGAGGGAGGTGTCCCTGACTGTAGCAGTTGGGGTTGGAACTAAATGATCTTAAAGGCCCCTTCCAACCCAAACCATTCTATGATTCTATGATACTGTACACACAGGTTCTATCCACATTGGCATGAGCAGTATTTTGAGAAAACGCAAAAAAAATGTGCTAAAGAAAATAGTATAAACTAAACAAAGATCACAATGCTATTTCAAAGGGGAAAGATCAAAGCCTTGTTCTTTATTTTAAAGACAAAAATAGAACAATTTGGGGTATTTCCATATTTGTACAGACACAACTTACCAATGTTTGAACACGAAAACCCAGATATTAGTGTTATTCAGCAGCTGTACTCTAAGGAGTCTTAATGTGTGTGATCAAATTTGTGTAGAACCTAATGCTTTAGGTTGCTCCAGTCACATCTCCATCTGCTACGCTTTTGTTGCTTCACACCTTTTGCTGCATCTGTATATTCCACATGGCATCTCCTTCTGGAAGATGGTGTTTGATGGATGTGTGCTGATTCTTCAGGAAGAAAGGTCCTAATAAATACATTTGATTACTGCCACAATAGAAAACAAGATAGTGTTGACTTCTGCTGGCCAAAGTTCTTATACTAAATAACACACAAGTTTTAACAATGTAGTATGCTAAAACTCAGAGTTGTTGCTTTGTAGGAGGCTAGAAAGAAGAAATAGTTTCATTTTGAGTGAAATATATGGTGTTTTAAACAATTGTATTTATTTTTTACAAAACTGGCACGTGTTTAATACAGTAAATATGAGCTTGAGGGGACAAATGATGTCATATATGAAGCAACAATAAATAACTTGAACAATATCTTCTGAGTATAATGCAGTGTACTCTTCAGGTGCAGTGAAGAGATTTAAGAAATGTTTTTATATTACAAATGCTGTAAGGTGTTGTTTAATGCAATATAAGCTCAGGATTGTATTAGACCCTCTCAATGGGAAATGAAAATCAAATCCTATTAATGTGAAATATGGTCTTCTGTTACTTTTTTGTAGCTGGTGAAACCTTCTCTGTTGCAGAATCTGTTGCACTGATGTAAACCTCATGTTTCCCCCTGGAATTCTTCAACATTATGTAGCATTAAGGTCTAATAACATACACTGCTCTTTCAGAGCAGGAGACTATGTTTTTATTATGATAACACTTATTTGACTTGCAGAGACTTTGTACTGTTTTGGTACACCTGAACAGTGACAATATTGTTCTAAATATAACACATTATAGGGTTACAGTAATTGGACATTGGTCAAGTTTCTCTCTGGTGCAACTCTGCAGCTATATCTGGGATGAATTTGGACCTTAATGGGGACATGGAAAGATGTCACTAGCATTCACAGGGTGTGTTTAGGACTCAGAAATGTTCCATGTTATTTCAAGCTAAAATTATTCCACATTATTCCAACTAAAAATCTAACATGGGGTGAAAAAAAGAATGTTTATTTTATATCATTAGTTAACATGTAGGTTTTTTTCCTCTGTACTTTTCATTCTTTCTCTAACAGTTAACATGAAACACTAATCATGATTTGCAAATAGAGGCTTTATTCGTAGCCAACTAAAATGTCTGCTGCTATGTAAGTTAAGACTGCACAGATTTCCCTTCAGAAGAATCTTTTCCTGATAGCTCTCATTTCTACTTTTGTAACAAAGTTGTGAATTCACACATTTTTTTTTTTCTACCAAATTCTTTGCTGTTTGTCCAATCATTGTTTGCTGTACTGAGTAAAATGTTTTCTGGCTATTCTAAAACTTTTTTTTTTTTTTTTTTTTTGGGGGGGGGGGGGGGCGGGGGGGAGGGGGGGGAAGGCGGGGAAGGCAGGTGTTAACTTTTTTACCGAGGCAATGAAAAATAAACAGAAAATATGCTTAAAAGATTCAACAGAGGCATGTTTGCTGATGTTTTACAAGCACATCGTAACATCTTTCTAGGGGGTCAATGACTGTCCTGAGATCTAATGAAACTGTGTTCATGGTGCCATATATTTTTAAACTAATGACTTCAATGTTTATTTTTTGGTGGATTAATTCAGGATTTTTTTTTCCTCCATTTTTGCTGTGAGTTTAAGGTGTGTGCATTGATAGAATATATGTTAGCTGAGCTATGATAACTATATATAGGTAAAATAATAATGTATTTGGGGCTGTTAGCAAGGATAATTTAAATTGTCTTGCTAATATGTGCTTTGTTTCATCTGAAATTCGTTTTGTGCAGAGCAGTGTCACAATGACTGCATACCCAAGTTTCTTATTAGTAGCAGCTGAACAAGCCTTATGCTGACCCTTTGCACAGGGATGAACTTTGCCTAAGGAAAAATGGTAGTAAAATGTCACAGAAGTGTCACATGTTCTCTCTATATTAACTTTGCATGGAATGCAGAAGCAGAATATGTTCAATCTGTTCTGTGAGGAGGAGGAGGAAAGGAAAAGGTGCTGAAAGAGTAAAATTGTGATTATAAAATTGCTATCATTGCTAAAATGGGGAACTGACCCCTTTTTCTCAAGATGTGTGCAAACATGAAACTGCAAATAGGTTTGAAATGCTTCTGCTAAATGCAAGTACAATAAGAAGTGTAATGAGAGCAAGTGTTCTTCAAAAATAATAATAATAAAAAATCTCCAAACAATTCCCAGCAATGTAAGAATGAAATATACAGTTATTTAAGCAAGATGGTAAGTAGACTTTACAGTTATTTTCTATACATTGCTATTGCCCTGAATTTCTGAAGCTATTCTTGTACCTGCCAATGGTTGGTCTGAAACTGCTCTTTTTTCCTACATCTTTATCTTGTTCCTGCTATCCATACAAAGCATAGCCATATCCCCCTAAAGGCTAATCCCTAAGTCAGTCTTTTGATTATTTTAGGTGCATTACCATATTTTTTTTCTATTAGCCTGAAAAGAAGATCCATTCAACTAGGAATACCTACCTTGATGTAATGGCTACAAGAACTCATTAATCAGGTATTTTTTAAAGCTAGGGCCAGAAGGAAATACAATCAATTAAAAACGTAATTTTACATTAAAAGTATTCTAATGAGCTTAAAAATTCTGACATTTATCTATTACGCAATTATTGTTGACGAAACATAGGACAGAAGTCTATACATAAATTTGCATTAACCTCTTGCTGTGTTTCTCTGATGCTGATAGGACACCTTAAGGTGCACAGATTATTGGACAGATACCAACAGAATGTAACAAATGAGCAGGTAGCAGTGCTCATTAATACACTTCTAATGTATAGCACTGTTGAAATAAACCTCTGTGGATCAATACTATTACTGTTCAGCACAGACATCTTTGTGAAGCAGGTAATTAAGTAATGTCCTGGACATAAATAATAATAAACATGTACTGGACACAAAGATTGGGTAAGGGAAAGCACTGTCAGGTCCTACTGGGCTGCAGCAGAGTTAAACTTCTATTTTGTCTTAAGTAATCTATACCAAAAGCATTCTCCTAAAATCTTGTTTTTTTTTTCTTGCCCTCTTTCTCAAATGTGCAATCCAAATGAGATTATTTTACAGCTGGTACTAGACGGAAGAGGAGCTTTGAGAATGAAGAAGAAATTAAAAATACCAGTTCATCGTATATTTAAAAAGCTGGACCTGGTCTGACATTTTGTTTCAGACTGCAGTTATACTGAGTTGCTCTCCAGTTACACTGTGAATCTCAGATTTATCCATTGCCATGCGTACAGGCAATGGATATTACACCCCAAACTCAACATTTTTCAGTCGTAGTAGTGTAAGCTTCTGTCATTTTCTCTTATAAGAAGTTTTTCACCACTGGCAGCTTGAATAGTAGCATGACTTGGTTTTCCAAGCCGAGAAGGGAAGAACAGTTAGTAACTGGATATTAGATTGGTATAAAATGAAGTTCAATTAGAGATGAATTAATCTCTAGATTCCTTTTTTTCAAACTGTTAATAACTGTGTACCTTATGCCTTCCTTTGGAGATGTATGTATTAAATTGGCTTTAGAAAGAAATGGAGTTTACACAGATGCTACTTACTGCCTGATAGAGTGTATGTGTGTGTGTATATATATATATATTTGAATATGAGTAGTTAAAATTTCTGTACTGAAATGCACATAATTTTATGATTCTCTGGAAATAGTTTTGTAGGTAAGACATGACTGGTTTTCTTCTTTCACAAATCCTTCCCTGTGCTGCATATCTTAACTGCTAATCATTTAATCAGAATTGCTGCTTTATTGGGATATCTCCCAGGAAACCAATTTAGCCTAATGATGGTGAATGGCAATGACTACTGTTTAATTGGGACATTATTAGCCAAAATTCTGTGTATACAAAAAGTAGCTGGCCAGTGCAGTGAGGTTAAATAATGTTTAACCAGGTGTTAAATAGGCCTACAGGCCTAAGCTCTCCTTTTTGAAGAGGAAATAGCTGGATTTATTCCATATTACTCCCATTTTTTATGCTGTTAGTACGTAACAGCAGTATGCAGACATTCTGCTTTCAAAAAGCAGATCTTCAATGGGACAGCTGTACATCTGCAGGGCAAGCTCACAGGACAAAATATGACCTGTTTTGACAGACAGTGCCTTGGAGTGCTGATCACTTTCTGGCTCTCAGTGACTCTCAGTGTACTGAGAAGGGGGACTAATTTTAACCTGTTCTTTGCACCTCAGGGAGGATGCAAATGTTAGCAAGCAATGCTATCCAAACATGTCTGAACTGAGAACGAGGCTGGATCTGTACCTGGAGGCAGAATACACAAATTAAAAGAGCTGCAGGCTGAAATCAGATGATTTGACTACTGGTTTAAATGCCTGTCTCTGATGTAGCTAGGGACAAAGCAGGAATAAAGTGTAGTCCCTAAAAAAGAATACAGAGTTAGATTTTGATATTGATGAATTTAGAAGGTATAAATGACAAGTGCAAAAGATCTAGATGAAATGTTCTTCATTCAGTTTGAATATATGCTGCTTCTGTTTGAAATAGACTGGAGATCTTTCTTTGCTTCCAGTGACTGTATCACTGAAAGGCTAAGCCTGCTGGAGTTGACTGGTCCCTGGAGGTCCTTGATTCCTGCCACCATTAAGCAATGCTTTATAATTTTCTGTGCTAGCTTTCCAGCCATCATTTTCCACCACAACTGTTACTACCTTTCAGTACTTTTTTCCACTTGAATTCCCATGCTTTCTGCACAACAGAGAAATAAAGGCACATTTTCTTTTTCATTCAAATTTTAGTTCTAAGATCTTTCATTCTTAAATTCAGTTTCTGAAGCAATTCTTATGTAAATGTTACCATTGGATCACACTAACATTTTTTGCACCCTTTAAATAGAGTGGTCTTGCTCAATGAAATTCTATCAATTAGTGGAGTGTTTCTCTCATCCCTTTTCTTTTGCTGGTGCTTGGGATACAGGGATCCCTTTGCAGTGTTGCACTGCTATGTTTTGAGTGTGTTGTCTCTTTCTGACCTTGTCTGTTCCCTTGGGGTAAATTCGTGGCTGTCAGAGGGCCCCAAAGGCAAGGCACTGCCCTTCCTGTTACGTTAATACTCTGGGCAGCTGCTCACCACAGCAGTTGTGCTGCAGCATGTGTTCATGATGTGTTATTGTGGGGTATCCCACATGTCCAGGTGTTCTGCTGTACCCTCTGAAAGAAGTGCCAGTTTCAGCACAATCGACAACTGCAGAGAACTAGACAGTAATGCAGTGAGTCTTTTCCAGTCCTATGTTTCTATAACAGTTCAGCCAAACAATAAAATAGCTAACAAAATACGGGAAACCCATTGGAAACTTATTGGTACTGCTCTCCAAAGCCAAGGCTAATTTGTTCCTGCTTTGCTTCATGAATCTATTGGTCATTTTCTATTAATTTGATAGGTATAATTATAATTCATTACTATTTTTTACTATTTGCTTTATGGAATTATAGTGTTTCTATTGGAATAAGGTAGTATTGAACAAGTACAAGTAGATACAGATCTGATTTTAAAGCACTTGTTTTCTTATAAGATTGAAAGAATCCTCCTCTGAGCAAGGAGGGCATAAATTTACAGCTTTACTAACAATGATTAAATGTGTTTAAATATAGGAGTTTGTGTTTAAATATAGAAGTCTCAAGGTCACATGATTTCTGTATATGAGTTTGTTTTGCCCTATGGCTGGTTCGTTGTTTGTTTTGATTTTTTTCAAGGCTGTTCAAGTCCTAAAGTTATGACTGTGGCTCTCTGTAGTAATTCTTCTATTTTTGTAAAATAAATTGAAGACTTATTGGGCTAGCAGCAGCCTGAAAGATATCATTATTGGGGCCTTCCTCTGATTGAAAGGTGATATGAGTATTGCTTATGCAGATGTCTACCACTGCAAAGATGGATGAAAATATAAAAAAGAAGTACTAGACGAACTTGAGGACTGTAAAAATGGCAATGAGATAGTAATTCAGTTGTATAAAATGTAAATTCTTGCCCTTTGAAAGTAACAATAGGGATTTCTGCTCTAAGTGTGAAGATTATCATCTAGAAGAAGGGAGGGGAGAACTTTGTAAATGACTCTGAGACACTAATAAGACAGAGCTATAAGAGAGATAAATGTGATCCTTCAGGATGCATCAAAAGATGTTTTTTACTCAACTGAGAAAAGGAAATATTAATGCTATTGTGCTAAGTACTGTAGTGACACTCCTCAGAAGAGCTGTCTGCAATTCCACTCACCCGGAATTGTTTCAGAAGATGAGTTAAAATGGGAACGAATAAAGAAAAGGTCTAGTAGCATGAATGAGGGACTAAAAATGTGCAACTGTTAAATCTCTGATGCACTTACAGTAAGTGATTGCTTTTTCAGCTTTTGTTCTTCTATGCAGGGAGGAAATAGATCTATTTAAATTTAAAACAAATGGATGTTCTAGAATTTTTGGCTGCAAGGTGACTTAAATAAGAGATTCTCCCACAGCATTCCAGTAGGTGCAATGGGAGTCTACAGAATCTAATTGATTTTAAAAACAGAGCTTGATCAATTTAGGTGTGGCCATGTGAGTTAGCTATGGTTATGGAGACAAGGTGATATTAGAGACAGGGAGAAGTTAGTATTTGGTAGGTCCTAAGGCCCACAAGGATGGCAACTTGGTAACTCCACAGGGGAAGGAACCTAAGTGCCATCGGCCTTTAAGAAGCAGCCCTATTCCTGTCCTCTGACTTCTATAGTCCTAAAATGTGCTTAACTGAAGGTGCTAAACCAGAAGGCAGTTGAGCCTTTTAAAAAGTGTGTTTAGAGGAGATTGTTTTCTTCATGATAATTTCCATCCGTGAGTCCTTTCCTAACAGAGCAAAGAATTGCTAATATGGGATGTGCATGTTCGACTATGTATTGATGAGGGAGATTTATCTAGGCTCCTAGGCCATTTTACTTCCAAGTTTACAATTAAAAAGGTGCTCTTAATTCTCGTTGTACAAGTTTCCTAGGAAAATAGCAAACTGAAGTATACTTCATCTTCCTTGCTACACCTAGAGTACTTTTTTCGTAATAGTAACGACTGAAGTTTAAAATCGAAGGACAGAGCTGTCAATGCTAGCCCTAGGGAGGGATGTGGTTTAATACGCTCCTGGCATTACTGTTTTCTGGTGGCTGGTATACTTACCCACAGCAGCTGGTGTGCCAAATCTAATTTTGAGCAAGAATACTTTGTAGAGAACAATTCTAATTCATTCTGTTTCTTTTCAAAATACTTCAGCGTGATTTTTTTCATCATCTAAACTATTTTACTAAATTTAATTTGTTATTATCACTTATGTGATAGAACAAGTGATATATTATTCTGATAAACAGATTGTACTGTTTGAGCAGAAGTGCCAGTGATGCAGCTTGCAAGAACAGCAATAACAAAATCTTTCAAGGCTTTCTCATGCATTAAGAAATGTGTGCCAGATTCTGAGCAAAATGAATAATAAATGCAAGCTGTGGACTTGCCTATAAAAGGTACCGAATGCTTCCTGCAAACAAAACGTTTAGCAATTCTCAAGAGCATATTGGCAACTTCTGGAACTGCAGTTAGAAGAGAAATTTAAACATTATTTGGTGGTCAGTAATGGTATGTTTATTCATAATTGCAGGAAGATCTAGAAAGGGGTTAAATAAGAAACTGCATAAATGAACAGGCTAAATGGAAGGAACTAATCTAGTAACTATTTATTGAACTATGAGTGCAACAGATTAAGGGCTTGGAAAACCTCACATTAATTTGGTTACAGGGTAGTCTGTGTTAGGCAGTATTTCCAGTTTAAAAAACGAAGGGCTCTTGAGGCTAGTTTTTAATCACTTAGCTCTTGAAAGTTCCTTTTTCTTGTAAGCACATTAAGGTATGTAATAAATATGCATAGGCTAATTATCAGTTACATATGTGTATAATATCTATAAATAAACATTTGCTTCATATGTAAATCACATAACAAGAGACCCTCATACTCAGATTGCTCTTGCTATGCCTCCATATTTTCGCTGTTGTGAGGCCCTTAGTACAGAGTCCAGTGGTGCTTTCACCTAAACTTTCAACTACCTTCTTCTAGCACGGCTCTATCTGTGTAGACGAAGCTTGAATGATGTGATGTCATGGGGAGCGTGGATGTGGAAGTGTAGGAAACTCTCAGCTCCAGGTGGGAGCTGCTGCCACTGCAAACAGAACTTGGCAAAGGGCAGAGGGGTCCATCTTGCATGCTCTTAGCTCTGTTTCCTGGGCAACTCAGGAAGCTCAGGAGGAATTAGTAGCGATTTGCGGCATCCAAGTATGTATCTGTTTTACTTCAAATGAAGCCCATTAGGAGAAGCCCTTTTCTCCTTTACGAAAAATGTTATGCACTGGGACAAGTCACTGGGTGGAGATGTGTACATACAGACTGTACAGGTGCATTAAAGTCCAATTCTTCCAAACTGGTCCATTAAGAATAGTATGTAATATTGTCCAGGACAAGAGAAAAATCTACAAAGAATCTATAAAGCTGTGCTCAGATGCCCCAATTCTTTCCTTTTGAGTGGTAAAGCTCAGTGGTTTAGAGTTGTGCAGGTGTATGTGCTGTGCAGTATGGGAGTTGGAACAGTAGTTATTCTATCAAATATAATGAAAAGCCTAAGGCAGGTAACTAATGCGGTGTCATTTTGGTAAATGTTCTTGTTTTGTTTTAACAACAGAAATACTTGGGTTTGGGTGTTATTTTAGAAGTGGGAACATGGTCAGCCCTATTTTTACCACACAATAAAAAGTAGGACATAGCATTGCAACACAACACTTAGCAAACTTTATAAACAGGATAGTTACAAGAACAATTAAATAGCAAAGTTGAGCACCCAAAACTTGGGATATACAAGAATTAAGGCTTACATATTAAGAATAGGGAACAAGTTACAGACATTTTTGTGGTAGTGCTGTGACTTCTAACTACTGCATCTGCCTGATTCAGTATGATACTGGAAAACAGAGGGAGTGAGTCTTCAACATTTTCTTTCCCTAATTGTACACAGTGAACCCTCAGTCTTTATTGAGCAGCAATTGTGAAAGCTTTAAAAATCTTTTTGCCTTTTTGTAGCCTCTGAAATGAATGGATGGTATTATCGCTGTGCTATAAACAGAAAGTAGAAACAGAACAAGGAAAAGTATTTGCTGAACAGAAGTACTGCTGTATATTTATTTTTCAGACTAATTAGAGTAGTTTGAAGCAGTCCTTATCTGTGACTGTATTCACATAATTCAGTAGCAAGTCTTCCCTCGTCTACACTGGCTCCCTCAGACCAAGAACTTCAAGCACAGTCTCAGATGGGGCAGAAGTTTTATAAAATACATCTTCTTGCATTATACAATGTGAACTTATCCTACCTACCGGCCAAGTTAACTTTTTGCTTTTACTAATGCTTTTGACAGCCTCAATTTTGTGAAAACTATGCCACCTTATTCTTCAAAGCATTTTGGTTCAATCTGGTTAACTTGGTTTAGGAGTTATTTCTTCCTATAAGACAAGTCACTATTGAAAAAAATTACGTATATACTAGTCAACTAACTGGTATGTTCCAAGATGAATATTATGAATATGTGAAGTAAAAAAGGTTATAATGTCCAGTGTTGCACTTTAAAATGCAAATAGAGGCAGTTCCAGAAGAAGGCAAATTAAAGAATGGTGTTGCCTGTCCTAAGGGGAAATTAGGGGAGAGCAAAAGAAATTTCTCAAGTATGTCCATCATCTACTAAACAGTAAGTTTTACCTGAAAGAATTGGAAATTGCTAAGGGAGAGTAATTGGACTAAATGTATTTATTAGGGAGCTTGGACAGTAATGGTGGAAAGAGGATGAAGAAAAATCCTGAATTACACTTGGAAGTAGAGTAAAAGTAGCTAGTTTAAGGCTTTAAGTTGAATGTGAATAATTGAAAGTGTGCTTTTAAATCTAATGTGGGTTTGGTGTCTCACCTTACACAGATAATGAAATAGAATTACAAAAATTCTCTGCAATTTCTGAAAACGGGCATATGCTCCTATCTCCTTAAAAAGAATAAGTTTTATGTAACATGATCGCGTTTTAGAGAGCTCACTGAGACACCCAACCTTCTTTTCCTCTTTTTTCTAATTTTGTAGTGATAAAATTAGGTGCTGATTTCAAGTCTTTCTCATTAGGATTGCTCGGATGTTTCCTTTTTGGGTGAGCTGTGCCAAATGGGGAGTGTTACTGGTGAAGGGAGGTGTAAAGTTTTGACAAGTAGCTTTTGTATGTTCCTGGTTTTCTCTTTATGAAGATTTTGCATCACTAGGTTTGCTTCTAACACAAGTTTTCTTTCTGTCACAGTAACAAATGTACTGTAATAGTTCTTCATTTCTGTTTTACATAAACACCATTCTTCACTTATTTGAGGGAAGAGCTCTCTTTGCAGTGATGACACTTTTTTAAAGAGATGTTTCTTCTCATTGTAGTTCAATCCATTGACTTCTCATGTTGCTTGAAATTCAGCCAATTTTGTGATTACCATTTTATAGGACTATTATAGATTTGTGTGAAATATTTTATCATTCATACAGAAACAGATTGAGTGAGTTTATGTAAAACAATTACTTTGCAGTATTTTGTCATTTCAAAATGAGTGAGACTGACATAAGCTGTGCTGGACTCAGTTTAAGGAAGTTCATGATGGTGGCAGGAGAGGGGCATAATTTCAGTGCAAAGTTTGAAGCTTTCTTTGGAATATTTTTTTTAAAGTATATCAAGCTAAGATTTAAGACCTTACCAACTGGAGTAAAATGTTGAGAAAAGTGTATTTTCTTCCACTACTCAGTATCTGAACCTTACATCTATGGATCTAACGCACTAGTGACAGTTAGATGTACACTTCTCACCTGGTGTACAAAATTTGTGCGCATTCAGTGCGTCCTGGCATGAGTTTGTCCTCTAGGAAATAATTTATCTTGATTGTTGTTCCTTTCAAGGAATGTCAGGAGTATGGTAAAATTTATAGATTTCTTCATGATGCTTCCTGTTGTCTGCCTGCCTGAATAGTCAGGTGTAATGCCACTTATTCAAGAATGAGGAATAATATTAAACAACTTATTGCTCAGAAATGCAGTAGTTTAATATTAAATCATAATTAAAATTCATATTCTTTTGATAATGGATGAACTGTGAAAGCTTTTGAATTTTGGTTCTCCTACATTGTAAATGAGGCTTTTGATTGCACCCCCAATGTCATCACTGTCAAGCATAAAAGCCCACGGAATGACTTTCCCTTCGGGACAACGTGATAAGATGCTGCCATCTGCAGGTGATGCACGTTCTTTTGAACTTGTCCCAGGATCCGAAAATAGTTGGAATTCCTGCTACATATATCCCCAGTATTTCAGACTTTCTTTTGAACTCGGAAAATATACTTGTTAAAGTCCACGGGGAATGCATGTAGCTGCAGGGCATGTTCTGTTTGCATGATGTGTGAATGCAGGTATTTTGAAAGTGGTAGGAATTTAAGCTCATATCTTAAAATATTTGTATATGAATTTTTTTTGCCCAGAGAAGTCTGTCTGGAAGTTAAGAGAACTGTTTACATGCAAAAAAAAGTTAATTGTGTATTCAGTGTTCCTATCAAGGTTTTAAGTTGCCACAGACTTTTCCAATCCCCTGCTACCTTCAATTTTTTCTTGATATGCTAGAATCATAAAATAGCGAAGCACAATTCTGATGCATTTTTTCATTACTAAGATTTGAATGACAGAAAAGCTTTTAAAATAGCTTAATGTAAATGTTTCCATGACATTTATTAATCCATTCAATGAACAAAAATCAGGATGCCAAAAGAGCAGCACTATTCAAGTTAGCATTAATCTAAAGATTTAATATTAAATATTGCCATTTTTGTGGCTTTTCAAATATTGTTAGCCTATAAACCAGTTTTAAGGTACTTGTTCACCCAAAGGATTTGAGGAAAGATTTGAAGCCATTAACTCTATATCAGACTTTGTTTCAGGCTTAATTGATTGTTAAGGGATATTACACGGCAGTCATGCTCTAGGAAGTAATGTGCTAGAAATAATCCTCTCTGAAAAGTTGTACAGTTTGATGTACACTGCTAAGGCAGGAAACAGTGACCCTTACTAAACAGATAAAAGGCCTGAAAAAAAGAAAAAAAAAAAAAAAGGAGTTTATCTTGTATAGATTTATTTTGAAAGTAAGATGAAGTATCAGCACAGGAACTGCTTTTGGACTTGTATCTGAAGTGCAGAACATTTTCTTCATTTGTTATTGTTAAACCAGAAGGGAGATGTGAGCTCTTGAGTCATGAATGGAATGGTATAGTGAGGGTATTGGCAGCCCAGTACAATAAAGGATTTAAATTCTTATCTTTATGTAGGCCCCTGGTTTTGACAGAAGCAAAATGTTGCTCTGAATTTTGATGTACATGGAAAACACTTCACTGCCCATCTGAAGCTACTGGAGTGGTATGCAGGTTATCATATGGTAATTAATTTGTTACTACAGCATGCCATCATAACTTCTGTGAGCACTGTATTTCACAGGAATCCCACTGTATTTCAAATAAATAACCAATTCTTAGTATTGGTTTACATCTTTCATAAGTTTTATGCTTTTTCATGTCCAGCAAATTAACTGAAGTAATTGTTGAGACAAGTCCATTACATCACAGAATCATAGAATGGCTTAGGTTGAAGGGAGCCTTGAAGACCATCAAGTTTCAACTTCTCTGCTGTGGGCAGGGTTGCCAATCACTAGATCAGGTTGCTCAGGATCCCATTCAACCTGACTTGAATGCCTCTAGGGACATGGGGCATCCACAACCTCTCTGGGCAGCCTGTGCTAGTGCCTCACCACCCTCTGAGTAAGAAAACTTCTAACAACTAACTTAAATCTCTTTTCTTTTAGTTTAAAGCCATTCCCCCTTGTCTTTCCACTTTTGGACTGTAAAAAGTCAATTTCCCTCTTGCTTGTAAGCTCCATTCAAATACCAGAAGTTTGCAGTGAGTCTCCTTCTAGCCTTTTCTTTACCACACTAAAAAAGCCCTTCTCCATCAGCCTTCCTTCAGCCTTCCTTCAGGGGAGAGATGCTCCAGCCTTTTGATTATTTTCACTGCTATTCTCTCAGCCTGCTCCAACAGCTCTTTATCCTTTCTGTATTGGGGGCTCCAGGCTTAGACATTAGATATGTGTATTTATATATACTTTTATGTTCCCATCTGTCCGAAGCTGGCAAAATCTTGAGCTCCTGAACTCTTCTCAGATATACTTGTTCCCAGTTAGAGGCACATGGCTGACAAGGTGAGGCCCTAGAGAGGTGCAGGCGAGTGTGGGAGTGCTGTGCAGGGGAATGAGAGGGGGAGGATAACCCCAGGTATATCTGCAAGTAGAGAAATTACAGACAGATGAATTGGAAGAGTGAAGAAAAAAAAAAAAAAAAAAAAGGATTTGGGAATCGTACAAGAAGTGGGTTGGAATGTCAGAGGGAAGAGAAGGCATCTGTGAGGCCGCAGTAAAATGGATTACCAACTGCTGATCCAGCGTGTTATACCTGCTCTTAAATTCAAACATATGAAGTCAATGCACTTAGAGTAAATGCATTTTAAGAACCCTATTGAATCAAAGGCAAAGTGCACATCTCTATGTTTAATTTAGCCTTGGCATGCATTTAACTCTTCAGGGTAGGATCTCTGTGAATTATATGCATGCTCAGAAATAGGGCTATGAGTGTTCTTTAAAAGAGTTTGCAGAATGCTTTTGAATTAGAGAAAATTCACCCAATGTGATTTCATTGGCAGCACTAATTTGCAACATATTTGTTTGTAGAATTGTTATATTAATCTCTTCGGCTATTTCACTTTGCTTAATCTCTCACTTGTTACTCTTTATCCAGAATGTCTGTTCTATTTTGCTTTGTGCAGTGATAATGTATGGTCTGATTCGAAGCCTACTGAAGTTGGTGGAAAGACTCATTCTTCAGTGGCTTTTAGATCAGACCTGCAGTATACACAGAGGCATAGATGAAAAAGGATCACTTTGAATATCTGCAGCAAGAGGCACACATTATGCAGCTTTAATACTGGAGACTTATAAAACTTCAAGGACCCATTTTTTGCCTTTTTGTAAATTAGAGCTATTTTTATTGAGTCTATAAGTTTGTAAAAATGCAATTATTCTTTCCACTCTTAACAAAAGAGGTTAGTGTGCTCTGAAGTTAACAAGATCACTATGCTAATTATTCCTTCTGTTATTTCCATTTATAAAGGTCTACATCTCTTTATTGCTACTGCTACTCTTGCCTCCAGGGTCATTTTCAGAAGCTTATTCTGATTCAGTCTACAGATGTGTTATTGAAATGCATATCAGTGGGTCTTCTCTGACAATGTGTCATGCTAGGATGACAAAATTGGATCTGGTTAAGTTTGCTCCCCAAACCTGATGCTTCTTAAATGACATTTCCAGATCGTTACTCTCTATCAAATATGATGAGGAAACTTTCCAAGAAAGAGAAGGGAGCTTAATATCAAAACACAGGCACTTTAAAGTATTTACATCCTTCAGGCTTACTTGCATAATTGTACAATTTGTTGCTTGGAATGAGGAACAGTGAACACTGGGCTGGGGAATGGAGAGTTGTATGGTTCAGAATTCAGTCAACACAGCACAGGATGAACTGGGAGGCTTGTGCATCAGCGCGCAGCCATAGCAGTTAGCAGGCTCAGCAGTGTATTTTCAGTTTCTGTCTAGGAAGAAAATATACCTTGTGAGCAGAGCATTCTATATTTGGAGCAGGGCTTAGGAAGGGGTATGTGCAAAGATGCAGATACAAGCTCCAGTTGTTTGGTAACTTCTTTGACCGAGCTAACTTGTCAGCTCTGCACTTGGCTATCTCATTTGTGTCGTGTCATATCCCCCGTGGTTTGAGCTGCTTCAGCAGTTTCACTGTATTGGGAAAGTCTTACTACTACCTACTTAACTTATGCAAGCTTAGGTCACTGCTGCAGAACCTGTGAACAGGAGTTTGTTAGAGGCTTTTCAGGCATCTTAGCCAGTTCCTTGGCTTATTTCCATTTCTTGTGAGGTAATTTTTTTAAGTGCATCAGTGTATTGCAGTGTTGATTGATACACTGACAGGATTCAAGTTCATGCTTGATCTCTGATCAGCCTGTATAACTTCTTGCTGAATGCATATTTGAGGATGGTGTGGTTGTTCTTTATCGTGTTTATCGTATTCTGGAAATGCCTCTATGAAGTCAATCACTGTCACTTTGTCATTTCTGGTTTCTCTGTTTTCTTCTTCTCTTGAAAACATGAAAGCATACCCTGTCAAAATAGCAATTTAATTTGAAACCAACTCTGTTCTTACTAAATTTTCTGTCCTAGAGAGTTGGTGGCTGCTGTGTTGACTGTTCAGTGCTAGTAACAGAACTAACCTTTACTGTGGAGCCAGGATACCTGTATTTGTAAACTGTCTACTATGCACAGCCTTGATATACTTTTTCTAATAGGATTTCACTGTGGTTCTATGAGCAGTGGAAATAAATTGCTTTTTTTTTTTTTAAAAAAAAAAGTGTCTTACCACATTAAATGGGGTTATGTGCAGTTGTCCTCTGCCATGTGAAATAATTCACAGTTTCACTAAATGCAAGCTAGGAAGCCACCCTCAGGCATTTATTTTTTTTCCATCTTAGCATAGGAAATACTGTAAATAGCAGTTGAAACAGAATTCATAGCTCTGAATGACAGTAGTCTGGTACAGATTTTTCCTCTTTAAGTCTGATCTTGCCATCTTTATTAATATCAGAAAAATATGTTAACATGGAAGAAGCTTCAGTGAATTCTTTTCAAGCTATTTTTTATGAGGGTACCTCAGTGTTTCTTGGCTCATAATGGTTTTGTGTATGTGATATAAAATATATTTTGAACAAGCAGTTTAACTGAATCCCTTAGCAAATATCAAGACTGAATAGTAAACTGTTAGTGATAAGAATGTTTTATGGGCACATAAAATTAGCAAAATAAGTCTCAATTTATTGTGGACTATTAAATATTCTCTTATAACTGTCTCATTGAAGTGTCAATACTGTGTTCAACTGAATATTAAATGTATATGTTTTGTATGTTTAGAAAACATGAAGCATACAAAGCGTGTGCAACTTTTTATGCTGTCATGACCTTTGAAAGCACAGAAGATTATTCCAAGATGAAGAATGTGCTTCTTTTTCTCTCCCATTTTCCCCAGAACCAATCAGTTTTGAACTGTAGTGATTTTGATATCTGCTTTTGAAGGAGGAGCTAGCAGGTTTTTAATTTTATTTCCAAAAGCATTTGTTAGGTTTGTAGGCTGTCATATTGTATTTTTTATTTAAATGCTTACATTCAGAAGTAGCTATTTTAAGACCATTTTTTTCTTAATTATAAGCATGGAATACATTTGAACATGACTGCTTAACATCTATTACTTGTCTCTGACAAAGATTTATTGCTATTATCGCACAGATGCTTCTAGCTGGAGAAGCTGGTCACTAGTAGGTGCTGACACTGGATATGCTCACCAGCCCCTCTCTCTCCTGGGCCCCACTGAGGCCCAAGCTGCAGCAGGCTTTCAGCTGCTCACAGTGCTGCTGGCACTGGCAGCATTGCTGCCATCTTGCCTGGGGCCTGATGTCTGTGCCATACTCTGTGAGATCATGTGTTATAAATAGCAAAATAAGCACAGTTCTTCAATTGTCTAGTTTTTCTAAGCTATTTTACAAGTATGTAATGCACTGCAAGAAATCTAGCTGTGAACAATTCACAAACCATACCATGGAGTGTATCACAATAGATATTGTGATTAGATCTATGTAGAAGTTTTTTATAATGTCAGTAATACCAAACACAGCTAAAATAAGCTCTGGCTCACCTGAGGATATTGCTGCTTGTATGTTCTGTAAAGGCAGGTGCTCTCTCTTGGATTCTCTTGTTTTTTCAGTTGTTCCTAGGCAGGAAAATTATCATAGGACTAGGCAGGAAATTCAGGCATGTGAAAATAAGTGTGCATGAGTGATAAGAAAATAGTTTTTATTGCTTCCTTGAAGCTTAGTTTTGATACTCAAAACACTGACTGACTTCAGTAGTTCTTGGCCTGAAGGGGTCCAAAGCCAGCTAATCCATCAGTTCCAATAGCAGTACTCAAAAGGCTAAGCAAGTAAGAAAGGTGTGTGCCCAAATTAGAAGGTGTAGAAAGATAAGCAGGCTATTTCTGCACCTAATTGACTGAACGTGGCATATCAACATAGTGCTCTGAGGAGCATGGACCAGTGATTTTAATGAAAGCATAACCATGAAATGTGATTTCAAGTAAATCATTCAAATGTGAATAAACTACTCTGTAGACTTGTGGCTAAATAGGATGTAATTGTTTTAATCAGTGTTTGACATACACCATCATTAACTATACAGATAATTTCTACCTTGTTTAATAGGAAATTAATCCTACAGGAAGCAATGCAACAGTATGTGCACACAGTGTAATATCCAAAGGATAGTATGAGTTTTCATTTTCCTCAAAACCTCGTTATACAGAGTGAATACTTGATAGTTACTGGCTTAATTTGCCTTTACTTTAGGAGCTTAAGCTGGTGTACCACAGCACTTCAGCAGTGCTTGCATTCACAAAAACAGACTGTCCTTCAGACATCTGAGGGCCATTTCAGAAGCATGTTGCTTTGCCATTTCACAAGCGGAAATTACTGAAGGACACAAATCTGTCTGCTTTCCCCTGTACACAGAAAAAGCCTCCCAGGCAGAGGTTTCAGTTCAGCACATTCATTACCTTTTAATTGCTTCTAAATTGCATCATGACCTGTTGCATCAATAGCCAAATCTAACAGAAAACTAGCACAATCTGAGCATATGTGTTGTTAAAATCTTTACTGGCAGTTGTTTTGTCACTGAACTGCATGAAGGACGTTGCGTGAAGGACAAAGTCATTTTGGGATGTTTTTCAGTAACGTGCCATTAATGTTATTTGGAAGTAGCTTTAAATATCAGCTTATTTACATGCTAGAAACATTTCTTTTGGGCAGCAAGCAGCATAAGCCCTTGTATTGTCACTATTGGGTATGTGCATGTATATATATAGGTTTGTTTTAATTTTACTTCTCACTGACTAAATGTAAAAGTTTCAATGTCAGCTGTGGCATGCAAACACATCTACAGAAAATGTACTTGCATGCAAAGTCTCAACTGAATAAAGCATTTTATTTAACATTCTAAGCCATGGCATAAAAATCACCCTTGGAGAAAAGATAAGCTTGAATACTTCTGTGGCTGAGCCACAGCAGGCACAGTGCCATAAAAGGTAAGCTATCATACCCACTGCTGTGGAAGCTGAGGTATAAAAAATCATTGCTCCCCTGGAAGACTTATTCAAAGCTATTTCACAATCACTTATAGTATGTTACCACACCATCCTACCTGCTAATAATTTCAGCTAGCTAGTGTGTATTTATTTCTTTGTTTTACTCCTTCCCCAACCAGAAAAAATGCAATTACTGTGAGCCAAAGTATGGTGTTGATTGTTTATTGCAACTGCCATTTCTTTCAAGCTTTACATTTAGTAATGTATTTTTATATGTTCAGTTATTGCTGCTTTACATTTTGGAGGAGCTCTTTGTGTCTTACTGATGGAAGAGCACTTGGTAAACCATGAAGAGCATATTTTTATGTATTGACTTCATCTAAAACTTACCTCATAGATTTATCAGTTTTTTGCACTGTGAAGATTGTCATGACTTCATTCTATAGAATGATTTCCATTTTAGAGCCTGTAATCCTTTGGATTTCTGAACAGGTTTCACTGGTCTCCACAGTGTGGGATGCTGAGGGGCAATTTGAAAGAAAATGGTTCATCTGAAAACTAGGTGGTTTGTCTGCTGGGTAGCGCATGCTAGCATTTCTAAAGATTCTGATTGTTGTGCGATTCTCAAGTCGTGCGATCACTTTGTAGGGAACTCTTCCTTCAGAACAGACTATTCCTAAGCCTATTGAGAATATCAGAAATGCTTGATGGTTCTTAAATTACAAAGGAATTTCAACTCCTCCCAGGATTATGGAGTATTCTCTCTTATTTTGTGATCCAAGAGGGATCCCTGAAGGGAAAAAAAGTGCTGAAATTGACATCCGTAGCAGACTGATGATGCTCAAATGAAAAACAGAAATAGCCATGAGTGAACAGTGATTCTTTTTGAATGGAATGACGAGAGATTATAGAGAGACAGCAATACACTTTCTGAAAGACAGGTGGATATAGGTGCCCTCATGCCACATCCAGATAGAGGCTCAGTCCTCTGTTGTGTTCTAATGATGGTGCTCCTTTCAGGTTGTACTCTTCATTTCATGCGTGTGTTTGTCTGAACAAAAATGCTTTTTTGAGATACTGAGACATAAGCACTAAGCATTTTGGAAGTGACTTTTCTTTCCTTTTGGACTACATGTTCCTCTATTACTAATGGACTCCAAATATCTGCAAGGCGTGTAAGAAATGCTGCAGATTGATATAGGTTGGAAATGACCTCTAGAGATCATCAGGTCCAAGCCCCCAGCTAAAATATGTTCCCTAGAGCAGGTCACACAGGTAGGCATTCAGACAGGCTTTTCATATCTCCAGAGGAGAGACTGGTACCTCTCTGAGCAGTTTGTTCCGGTGTTTCATCACTCTGACAAAGAATTTCTTCCTTGCACTAGTATGGTACTTTTCAGTTTCTGCCTGTTGCCCTTTTTCTACTGGAAAATGCTTGTCTGGAAACAGTGTAGAACACTGTTGTCTTGTCTTGTTTAAAATACTAATGATATTAATAAGATAATTAAATTCCCTTATGTATAAAGAAAAATGAAGACTGAAAATACCTAGCCAGTGATGCAAGTAATCATACTACATGGCTCTTCAATTCTGACTTTAAAAGCATAACATCTATCACAATTTCTTCAAAGCTACTTTAAAATTTATCATAAAGAGAAGTAGATTAGTTACAAGGATTAGCCTAGTTAAGGCATAGTATAAAAACACTAAATATACAAATATTTATCAACTACTTCTCTTTGGGAACTATTTTTTGGCTGCAGTGTAAAAAAAAAAAAAAACACAAACAACAAAACAAACAAACAAACAAAATCTGTTTGATGCCCCAGAAAGCTCTCCTTTTGCAAAAGATCTTAAACTAATGCATTTCAATAGAGTTCAATGGACTATTACAATGAAAGGTCTATCTCTGTTCTTCTCCCCATTCAGTAGCTTTCAAATGTTGACAGATGTGATCTACTGCAATGCTATGAAACTGTCTGACTTTAAATAAAAGATCAGTTTTTACTCTCCCTCAGCTGAGCAAAAGTTGACTGACCTCACTAAATAAAAAGCTAACCTCAGAAGAATTTTTAAGAATACTAGTGTCTGAATATCAGAGCTGGATGAGTCACTCAAGTTTTAGCCTTTCACGAGGATTAGTCACTGCACTGTGGGTCCCCACTGTTCTCTACAAGTACTACATGGTGTTTGAAGTAACAGCTTGCTGCTGTGCTCTGGTTCTGCCTCTAGGAAGCCAGCGTGGAAGCAGGTGAGCTCATACTTGAAACCACATCTCTGTGACTGCCCTTGGTGGCCAGGATGAGTATCTGGTTGTCTCCATCTGTTAATTTCTACACACTCCTGAGCCTATTGACTTTTCCAATGAGGCACTGGTGAATTTTACAAAGCCTTTAAAGTGTTTTCAACACAAGTGCCTAAGCACTTGTTAAATTGTGGATATCAAAAGCACAGCATATCTTATAATTTATGATGCTATTAAAATAACTCTTAGAAAAAGACCTCTTGTTTAGATGTTTGGTTGTCTGAATACTTGTCCTATATGGTCACTGTGCCCTGGTGCTCTGTTGTGTAGACGTCTCCGCCTTTCCTTGACTGTCATCAGGTGAACTGAACAACCAGCTCAGTATGTTTTAGGCATAGGTTAATGTTGTAGTCCAAGTGTTAACCAGTCTGTATGAATCTTATGGTGCCAAAAATAAATAAATAAATGTAAACTTGCCCAGCAAAAAGCATCCCTGAAGGGATTTTCTTGCTAGTGCATCTGATTTGCAGATAATCCAAGACTGTTTTGTCCCAGTTCCTGGCAAAGCAGCAGGGGAGAGTTAGCTGCTTTGCAGGAAGAGGATGTGGTATGAGGTTCCCTCAGGCAAGGACAAACAGCTAAGGTCTTTAGTAACAGCTTTAAGTTGCACTAGGACCTGTGTAATAGAGCTGACTTGCTGACACTTCAAGTTTCTTCAGGCTGAGGCTCAGAGGTGCTTTCACTTAGATGTGAATTAGGCTTATTTTTAACTTCTGACAATTGGAGAGGTGACATCCTTTTTCCAAGGTCACACAAGAAGATAAAGGGAGCCTGGGAAGGGAACCCAGCTCTCCTGGCTCTAATTCCAATATGTTAGTCTCAAAGCATCTCTTCCTTCCTTGCCTGTATGCATTAATCTCTCGCTTCCATACTGATGGTGTTTTTTGCTGTACTGTATAAACTGCTAAGCTTTGAAACCACAGCATTATAGGTAATGAATGGCATAAATTTTCTTCCAAGTACTGTGTATACGTAGCACAACCATATTAACACTGACAAGCTAGCTTTTATGATTGGCAAATAAATCCTGAATACCAGCTCCTAAGTAAAGTTAGTATCTGCCACATAGATATTAACCAGGGGAATAAATAACTCTTGTTAAAATGTTTTTTGGTCCGTATACAACTGTAAATGTTTAATTTACCCCATAATCTTTTATCAAAGAGAGTATTTATGGAAATGCTGAACATAGTAAAATATTTCAGCTTCCTATTATTTTCTTCCCTGAACAGATACTGAGATCAAATTGTTTTGTTGACTTTTTAAAATGAGATAACGAGATGAAAATAATAAGACAATTTGTAGACGTGTTAGACAGAAATAAGCACACATCAATAAAATAAGGATGTTTCAGTACAGAATCCTTCCATCCTCAAACTTATATTAAGTAATTCTGCTTATATCTCATACAGTCTGAGAAATAAGTTCAGTGATGTTGCTGCTTAGTGAGGAAGTATAAGAAATTAGCCTGTGTATTTCAGTAACAAAAAATGTAGTTAAAACAGAAAATTCTGAATTATGGCCATCATTGAATCAACTCTGCTTCATAAGACTTGTGTTACAGATGGTAATTAATATTGCAGCGTTCTGATTCTACTTAAAAAAAACTCTCTGTAAAACCACTTTATATAGTATTCAATCCTTAGCAATGGCAAAATGAAGCTGAATATATTCTAGCAGCACTATGAAATTCCTTTAATTCTGGGAATAGGAGTGGTTGAGGTGGATCCCTTATTGTAATTAATGGAGCCTCTAGACTCTAGACTAGACTCTAGACTGCTCAATTTTTCTCGGCTGCTTAAAATCTTAAGAATCCGCTGGTAAACGGGATATCTTAGGGCAGGAGTAAGCATAATTATGTGTGCAAAGGAAATAGGGGTAGCACAAGCAATAATATCGTGTGTTACCCAGAGACCATCTCAACCTGGCAAAATCCTTAGGGGTCACTAGATTTTGTCTGAATTAGGTCTGTAGCTCTGTGTCAACTCTGAGAGTTAAAATGTCCAGTAGAAAAATCTCTTTACTGTATACAACCTCAAAGCCTCAGCACAACCGAAAACAAAAGATGGGAAACTGAATTGATTTGTTACTGTAGAGGAACACCTTAATTTGTTCTAATACTGGGATGAAGATGCAAAGTAAACTAATTTACATTTACCCATCTGGGGTGGACTGGGAATTTGCAAAAATAAATATTCCTTAGTCTGTGATTCTAGATAAGGAATGCACAGAATTGAATGGAATTTCTGTCTTTCAAGTCTGTATTGTTCCTAACACCTCCACTCTTTGGAATCCTTAGTTGTTTCCTTTGTACTGGAAATACAGAAAACAAGCCATTGCAGCTGGCAGGCCACAGCTAATAACACTAATACAGCCAGATGCAGCTGTGTGTTCATCAGCTTGAGTCTATACGCAATCAGTTCTGTCTGCTTCCTATACTGCATGCATCCTAAAGCATCATAACACATATTTGCTAATTGGTTTCATAGCCTGTTCACTTACTGTACATACCAATCATTTCTCTTTGTGCTCCAGGCTGTATTCCCTGCTTTCATGCATCATGCTGTGTAACCTTGGAAAGGGCACGTACAATGTAAATTTTGAAATTAGATTTGAAATAAGTTTTCTTTTTAGGCTTTTTCCCCTTGCTATGGTCTTGCAAGAGAATCCCCTTTGGGCTTTAACTTCTAATAGTTTGGTTCCAAACCTATTGAGTGATAAATTGTATATTCCAATGTGATTTCTTTGTGGTTGCAACAAAATTGCTTAAATATAAGAACAATTTACTTGTGACCTCTTCAGTATTAAAAGGATGAAGAACAGTTTGGCTGGCATGCCAGTGTAGTTGAATTCTCTCCTATTAAAAATTCCCATGATGCACTTGAATACATGTCTCCAGGAGAGTAAGAAGTGGTGAGAGAGTTGGGAATGATCCTACGGATTGTAGGGGAAGTGCAGTGGGGAGAGAGTCCTGAATGCTAGAATCTGTTCTCTACCTTGTTCTGTTGACTTTTAAAGAAACACTCTTATTTAGTCTGAGAGCTGTCTAGAATCACTCTGTGGGCGATTGACATCCCATGTGTTACCAGCTAAGACAAGTGAGGTTAACTGCAGTTGTAGATGTTTTCTTCTGCTTCCGTACCGTTGTGAGAGCAAAGAAAAGCAATCTTATATTACGTACTAACAGTTTAAGCAGCTACAGATAACTAAGGAAAAAACGGGGCCTAGGAAGATCTCTAAGAGTGTTTGGAAGAAATACAGATTAACAATATGCTAACAGGTTACTTTTCCCACTTCTGTGTAAATGGGAAAAATTCTTTTTTAAAGAATAATTGTGAAGAATAAGCCTGCTTGGGAGTGCCATGAAAATTAATCTCTAAGTAGATTGTGTGGAGATTTCATTGCCTGGGTGCTCACAGTGAGATCACACAAAATGTTCAGTCTCTTCAGTGGCTTTCCAAAGGCTGATTCTGCCAATTAGGATGGAGCTGTGGCTTTGCATTATTCAACCAATCTGAACATGTGCTTTTTTTTTGCCTAAAATAATGTCTCAAATCAAAGAACAATCCTGTGTGTATGGAGAAATGAAGGACAGAGAATATATTAGTTGGTCCTCACATTGTTTCATTAATACTGTAGCTATTAAATTTTTACACGGACAAGATAGTGCTTTATATTTTAGGCTGTTAAGCTTTTTAATTTTAGAATTGGTAAAGAATTTTATTGTGTAATAAAATTTTGTCTAGATCCATATTTGCTGAGAGTTAGGATCCAAATAGAATAAGGTCATCAAAACTTAAGTAATTTAAGCCTATCATCTTGTGCTTATAACCCCATAACATCCCAGTAAAAAAACTCATTATTGATTGTGCCTAAGGCTTAGGATAAAGTATGTCTCTATATAGTTAATTGTACCCCTAGGTATGCATTTCTGCTGTGGCAAGCTCAATTTAGTTTTGTGAAAGTATTACCTGGTAAGATTTGCAGATGGGTCTAATAGATACCCATTAATTAGATGACCACAGGAAATGTGGAGCTGTCCAGTTGAGAAATGGGACTTGGTAATGAATTATGTTTAGATGTGCCAGCATTAATGACATCTTAGCGTTCAGTGGATATGTAGCAGGGAAAGCAAATGAAGGAGCTATTTAAATAAGTTGAGATGAATTTGTATAGCACTGCAGATAGGTTAAAAGTAGCTGATTCAGGATTTGATCCTAATCTGTTTGAAGCCATTGCAAAGTAAGAAGCTCAGTGCCATATTTATGCCTATGCATGTACCAGTACTACGGCAAAGAGTTAAAGCTGTTTGAAAAATAGCAAAGGCTTTTCAGCTGGTGTGTTCCTTGTTGCAACAATGAATTTCTTCACCCAGTAATACCCAGTTGTCTGGATGAGCTCTGTCTGCCAATCTTCTACAGAGGTAGGAAGCACAGTGTTTTGCAGGACCATCTAAAACACGCACTTTGGTAGCACTTATTTGTATTTAAGAACAATTTTTGCAACAGATGTCTATCCACAGTTATTTCTGCAAAATGCCCTGAAACTTTAATTGCAGCTGGGTAAAGTAGTACCTAGACTTCTGAACTTTGGCTTTCTAGGAGATGCCAAAATTTCGAGTTCTCTAAAACCACAGTGAAGACCTGATTGCACTGTCCTTTTACTGCATGAAACTCTTCATAGTTAATATGATTGTTCTACGTTTATCTCCTAGCTTCTTCTTGCCTGATTCCTTTTTTTTTTTTTTTTTTTTTTTTTTAATAAAGTAGATGTCAGTCAGGACTAGTAGTTTAGTAGTCTAAAAACATTTAACATCAATTTCAGTGGTTGTGTTTATCTTCTTGAATGTTTTGCTATGTCACTGTGTAAATAGAAAAAACATTTCCAAACCTAAATTTTTATGGCCAATTCAGATCATTTTTCTGCAGTAGCCATTGACTTTGTGATTGAAGATTTTTTTCTTTAAATGACTACAAAGCAAGCATATTTCTTTTACTAAGACTATTTTTTTAGCACAATTAGAATTAGCAAATTTGAAACAATAAAAGTTACAATAAAAGTTTTTTACTCATCAAATAAGATATAGAACAAAATATTACCAAGAAACTTGATGCAAATGTAGAAAACAGTCTGCTATCATAGCTATTCTCCTTCAAGAAATCCAGTTATTTCTGGGCTCTTAGACTAACGCCACGTCAAGTTATTTGAGATAAAACGGTGCTGAGTAGAATTTGCAGAACTGTTTTTACTCAGTGGGGTTCTTTCACGGAAAGCCCATGCTGTAGCATAAGATTCTTTTTTGTGTGAGTGTGCAGCCGCATTTGAAGAAAAATAACACTTCAAGAAAACAAGTTCTCAAATGCGTAGTTTAAAAGAAAAAACTGAAGGCCTTCATTGGTGTGAGTCAATAAAAGATTCCCAGTTCTAATTTGTATGGTACACAGTGGCAAAACACTGCTTTCAGCAGAGGTAAATACTATCTTTGTCAAGAGCTCTGTCTGTAGCTTAAATGCTTTTTCACTGAACTGGATGATTTATGGCCATATTGTTTTATTTTCCAGAATGACTAAGCTAGAAGATCAGAATATGAAATAATATATTAAATGGGAAAGGTTTCTTTTAATAACATTCCTATGACTTAAATGCCGATTGGAAGTGTAAGTATATATGAAACTCATTACACTCATTAATTGGAATAAAATGTAATCTAGAAAGATAATGTAGCTCTTTACCATGCTGACGGTTTTCAGTGGACATTCATGTGTACAAAATTATAGATGAGCTTATTGATTATCTAGATGAAGTACCTACCATGTAGAAAATTAGTTTTTATCCAAGAAAAAAATTAAGAAAAATTAAAAAATTATAATGAAAATACTACAGTTATATTTTTAGGTTTTTTGATTTTTTTTTTTTAATTTTTTTTTGAGGCAGGACATTCATTTTTTAGTTGCACACCACTAGTGTGCATTACACACACACTTAGTTTGCATCAAGTAATAGCATCCACATCTGCAAGGCTACACGGTTAACTGTTAGAAATGACTTTCCCGATGAAGCAAAGAAGCAGGAACATTTTTATGGATAGGAGAGGAAAAAAGGATTGTTACAAATTTGTCTGTAACAATTTTATATTAGGATTCTAAAGAAGAAATTATTTTGGTTGTTAGGTAGTTGGAAAATATGCATTTATGGTAAGAGGACAGAGAAATGAAATTTGGACACTGTCCAAGTAGCCTCTAAAGCAAATTAAAGCACAATTATTTGCAGAATGTAATGAGGGTGAAGCACAAGTTGCCCTTCTCTTTCCTCTCACAATGTACAAACATTTAAAGACAATGATGAACAAGGTGGCAAGTATATGGGATCAATTAAATGTTTGTCAGCATCTCACAATGTTCCGAAAGGCAATTGCTCAACCAGCAGCTACTCTTTTCAAAGGCCAAAAGTGTGTTCTGCTTCCTGCAGTCTCTGGAAGCAGACATCAGTTCCTCCTTCAACTCACTGCTGTGCTGAATCTATGCAGGGAGGGAATCTGTGCGTGGCACCATCCCTCACACTGCACTTGCAGGGGAGCATTGGGCAAAGCAATCTGTTGTGCACCATCAAAGCAACAGCTGCAAGAGGTGCTGCACTGATCAGAAGAGTGGAATAGTCCTTGAAGAACTGGAAGCTTATCACTGAAACAGGTGATTTCATTTATTTAATTATAGCTAAATCCACGGGTTAGAGCACAGAGGCCTCACTATTTACAAGCAGAAATTTCAAAGCAACTCAATCTTATTTTTCTTGCACTTAAAACCATCTATGCAGGATCTCATACTTGGGGGGAAAAGAATCGTCACTTACTGGAATGTAAGCATCTTTCCTTGAAAATGGCATCTGGATGGATTTTGAGGCAAAAATTAAATTAGATACCTATTGATCACCTGTGGCAGACTAGTAGAAATTCCTGTTGATTTCTGGCTACCATTTTGGCACAGTCCTCGCTCTGCCCCCATTGTCTCCCTGGAATTTTTTCCAACATTTCTCTCTAATGCATAAAATGCAAAGGGGAATGCATCTTCTCAGGAAGAAGCCTGATGTTTTTGCTCATTTGGGTGATGATGTGAACTGCAATCATAGGAGCAGGGTTGACTGTTCAGTACCCATGCAATTGCCATAGTATCCTGGGATACTTGGAAGTGTAAAATGTTTATTTAAAATCAGGTCTGTAGCAAGGTGTATGATTGAGAAATTAATTCAAATTTTGGTTATCAGAATTGTGAAATTTTCACTTAATCAAATGTATGGTTTATATAAACAAGTTTAGTAGATCTTCAGCAAAGAAATCTGACTAAATGGTAGCTGTGATGCTGCTTCAGGACATCGGAGGAGGCCTGTTTTAGTTTTCTTGAGAAAAATATCAGGGAACGGGGAAACTTATTTTCAGCACATGCATTGATGGTGGTACACTGTCACTCCATGCTATTCTATTGTTTTTTTCTAATCTGTTAGTATGTCTGAAATATGTGAATAAGCATAAAATAATAACAAATCTAATATGTAGCAGTTCTTGGGGTTATTTATAGTTGCAGATCCTATAGCTGAAGCTGTTAACTAAAGTACATTAATTGACTGAAAGTGCTTTCTGCTGAAAAAGCAAATCATGTGATATATAACTATTATGTAAAGAAAAAAATTTTTGTCAAAATAACTTCATAGAATAAATATTTACTGTACTCAGTGGAATTCTGGAAAGGTACTCATGCATTTATTCTTACACTTCTCTCTCCATCGTTCCTCAATTGCTTTGCATATTAAAGTAGGATTCATAGCTGGCTGACAAGTCTAAATGCAAATGTATTGACAAACCTGCAGAGAACAGTACAGTGAAGATGCGCACAGCATCAACAATTGTAAATGACAAAATGCATATTTTTACAGCTATTTTTTTGAATGTCTCTGAAAGAAAATAAAAACTTCAGATGATGCCATCTTGCAGTAACATGAGACTACTGCCTGTCATACAGCTGAATCTGAATTTTCTGTCTGACGCACTATCTCACTTACTCTTGCTTTCCTTGGGATCTCATCTGGCTAATTTATACTGTGCTGTTTAAACAGACCTTCTCCAGTCAGAACAATAACATGGTGCTCTTCTATCAATTTTATTTTATTTTATTTTTTGTGTATTTCTCTGCTTTACATCTCAGAGTAGAATTTGAGCTGCATTCATCTGTGGAAGGAAATAGGAGGACGGCCATCAGAGAAAGCAAATAATGGCTTACTCCATGAATGTCCTGATTCTGTGAGAGCAGAATTAACAGTAACACATCCAAATAAGGGGGCTGCAGAAATCTTAATGAAACGCTACTATTTGAGTTGCTCATATCATGCATGTTTATGCATCCTTATCTTGAAAGCACTTTCTTTAAAGTCTGTGTTGCATAACAATCCACTGAAGTAAGTAACGCATGAATCTTCATATATTCTTGCACTCAGTATGTTGAAGAAACCAGGAGAGAATTAGTAGTAGAGGAAGAAATTTTATATGAATATATACTCCACAATTTTTTTTTTTTTTGGCTTTAGTGATGTGCTACTTAGTAGTGCTTTATGGTAGAGTCAGTATATTTTTTATTTGTATGCATAACGTAATCGCAAGTAATATGTGCCAAGAAGCAGAATTGCTTTATCTTTTGTGACTGAATCAAATTCTAGTTGCTGTTATTAGTTACATTGGTGGTTCAGGTTGCCGTAATACCTTTCTGACTTATTTAATTTTGATTTTTTTCTGTGTACTTTTTCCAGCAACTTTTATGTTGATTTTTCTATCTAATGATCCTTGTTCATAGCTCTAAGTATCAAGCATTGCTTCTGCAGTTCTCGTTTGAAAATTTGCCCCATCAGCTTTAGCTCATGTGTTCTTATTTTCTTATGAGTGTGCATGCTTCCCTGCTCTGCTTGAAGAAGCGATAATTCTGCCTTTACTCCCTTTAGTGCAGTTACTGATAACAATTCAGCAACATCTCTGACCGTATCAGTCTCCCTATAAATAATACTTTCTTTCTCAGAAAAAATACTGCCTAATTATGATAGGCTGCTTTATGAGAGGCTAAAGGAAACATTCTGTTTTGGGTGAGGGCTTACTGGAAGTCCTGAATTAAGATATTCCTCTCACAAATCTTTGAGGTTACTGCTTTGAAACATTTCCCTTGCTTGTTACATAGACATAGATCTACAGAACTTATTCAAGCAGTAGCACATTTGTCCACAGTGTACCATGGAGGACCTGTCTTCAGTACTATTGAATAACATGGTTTGTGATGACTGCATTCCACAAGTCCTATTCATGCATTCCTTCAGTCTTCCTCTGCAGGAGGTTGTTAAATGTTGCTGTTTCTCAGAGCAAATATTTGCAGACTTCAGAACAAATTCTGCTTCCCAACTGTGTTTTACTTACTAGCTTGTTCTCAGCTTTAAGTTTAACTTAGTTGTTGGTATGCCAAAGCAGATGATGGTCAGATATACTTCTCGCATATAATGTATAAAGTTCTTACTAAAACTGTAGAAGATTTTGTGTTGCACTTGGCAAAAACCTCAAGATAATAATACAGCTGATCTCCTTGTGTCATATTAACTCAGGGTACTTGTTTTAGTAGTTCAAATACAATAATTTTTGGCTCAGAATCCACATTATATCTATCGTTTGAAACTCTGTGACTAACTTCTTGGGCAGGTGACAGATTTTAGGCTTTGTATCATGTATGGGGAGAAATATTGGATAAAATGAGATGATCTAATAACATTCAGTGAAACTTAGTATGTCTCTTAGGTTTAATCTGTGCATTAACCATAGTAAAAAAATAATATAAATGTAGCCAAAGTAATGCGACGAACAATTACTATCGTAATTGTTATACACATTTTGCTCTATAGGAAAAAGAAATCAATAAAGCCATTCCTATTTTTATCTTCCAAGTTAAATTTTAATTAACTATCCAATTGAACTAAATGTATATATTTCTTTGCTTTCCACCATTCTAAATATCATATTTAAATAATTTTTAACCAATTAAAATTTTAAAGAGAAACTGCCCTAGAAAGTAGATGTGCGTTCAATGCAGTTACGAACTTGGTGATAGCACTAAGTTTAGGATGCTTCAGGCAGTGTTACAGGTTAACAACTTCAGGTTGGGTCATGATATAATTTTCAAAATCTTTCAGCTGTCCAAAAATTTGTTTCTAAGTTGCCACCAATGTGGGTAAGGTAAGGTAACCCTTTTCTCAGCTTTTTTTTTTTTTTTTCTCCTCACCTCCAGATGTGCAGTAGCATTAGTAGTTTACTTGCAGTTACTTATACAAGTATGGACTAATCCATTCAGATTCTTCTGCTGCCTTTGGAGAAAGGTAGGTAGTTCTTTTATCAAAGTGCTAGGTCTTATCATAATCATCATGTCACATAAAATAACCAAATGAAGGAGAGCACAAATCTATTTGACCCACTGACACACTGCTGCATTCATAGAGAACATTACCAGAGACATAATAACTATGCTGTTTCCAATGGGAATAGAGCTTTTGTGGCAGATAACTGTAATTCCTTTTTATTTTTTGCTACATATCCAAATAGTTTTCAGCAAATGTTACAATAAGTTAGAGAAAGTAGGAAGCAATTCAAACACTTCTAGTTTCCCTTTCATCTTGCACTATTTTTTATTTCTCAAGTGATATTTTATTACAGAGAAATATGATCACTTCATGGCCTTACTAATTGACCAACGTTGCCCATGTTTTGTATTGAAATTAGCCAAACTGTCTATTCCCATATTCCTGTTTTCTCTTGGGAATAGGATGGTAGAAGTCCTGAGAGAAAAAAAAAAATTAAAAAAGGGTTCTAACAGGATTAATTGCTGTAGATAGATTTGTGTGAATATCTATCTGGAAATACCAAAGTCGCGATGATGGAAAGTTTTCATTTTCTGCCACTAAGAATAAAGCTTTGGAATCCCACTTAATATAAGACTGTAAATTATAATGAACTTCTGTTGCTCTTTCAGTAAATGAGTCTGGTTTCAGTTCTGTAGTACTGTTTAGTGAGTTATGACCTCTTTACTTCACAACACTGAAAAAGTAAACCGGAGTTTACTGGACTTGCTGAAGTGCTATTTTTCTCAAGTGTCATAAAGGCATAGAGGTTTTCAGCTGGTTAGCAACAAATTCCAGAGTGGGTGACCTGCTGGATGTGCTTTGACTCTGTTGAAGTGCTCAATTCTAAAAAGATACAAGAAAAGCTTCAGCTGAGGCATATATAAGTAGTGTGTGATTTGACTTTAAATGTCAAAATCATCAAACTTTCCAATACCTAAATAAGATTCCGTTCAAAATCAGGACCTTACTAAATTCAGAGAAGTAAATATAGGAGCTAAATCGTAATTGCATCTGAGAAACCCACAGCCAGAAAAAGATTTTTAGAAAATTGATTTGTATGAGAAGCCTATTAAAGGGAAACCTAAGCAATTTATCTGATTGTGACTAATGTAGAATAAACAACCTATACTCAGGTGAAAGGTAGTGTTGAAAGTGGCTCTATGCCTGACTGTGAGGAGGAATAGAACCTTATACTGACTTATGTGCAACAAATTCTATATACATGCTTTATTATTCACAGCTTGATGAAAAATGAGGAATTTGAAATAAATTCGCTACAATTTTCATGCTGCTAGCATTATTATTATTATTATTATTTAGCGCTAGGTAGGGAAAGTTGAAATGTACTGTTGGCTATATGCCATGACTACTACAGGCAGTCAGGAATGGGTTTCTTCTTCCTATAAGCACCTGTGCACAGATAAAGGGCTGGTACTCCTTCATAGCCAGGATAATGCATCAGATTTAGGATTTATCCCAGAGTAAAAGTGCAGAAATGGAGATAAATCATGCTCTATAGGAATGCAACAAAACAGTTCTTGAATGTCCCACTGCTTAAGTCAGATATTGCTGAGTAATAGCCCACTGTTAGGGAGAAACTAAGGATGAATATGATTGGAGGGACTGGAAAAGCATATCTGATTTGTACATCCATTGTCAGTTAAAGGGATGGGATTTATAGCTAGCACCAGCATTGTATGGTGAGCTCCGCCCTTCTGTTTTCCCAACAGCACCTATGGCTCGTGTCTGAGTGAGGTAGGTCTGGGAATCTCAGAGATTGACCCAATATCCAGTCACGGCTCTGGATAATTCATGCTTGGAATAAAAAGAATGAGATTCTGGGACGTTTTTTGTTTCTCTATGAAGTATGTATAAGTTATTCGGCCTCTTTCCAGTAGATACTTTCCTTGGTGTAGTTTCTTCTCAGCATAGTGCTTCTAAGGCTCAACTTTGTTTCTCCTCAGTTTTATGCTTTGGATTTATTCTCTCATGTTTGGAGCCTTCTCTTTGAGCTCCTGTTTTGCCCTCATTTTCAGTTCCCACCTATGCATGTTCCCACTCCCGTGTTTAGTCACTTGGGAAGTGCCACCATTCTCTCCCCAGTAGTTCTTGCCCTCTTATTGCAGTGTTCTTCATGGTAGTATTTATTCTTGTTATCTCACTCCATACAGAAGCTTCATTGTTTTGTTTCAGGCTTTTTATTTAGCTGAATGATGAGCATACTAACTACACTACAACTGTAAGTCTGTGGTTGCCTGTAGATCAAAGGCATGACACCAGCCTCTAACACCTTACAGGAGAAGAGGTTGTTTAGCTAGGTGTATATTCATGCTGCTTAGCAGGTGGATGTGAAGCAAGCCAGCATGATAGCACTCTGTGGACCCCTACAGTGTGCTACAAATAATGGTGTTTGAGAATGATTCAGCTGTGTTAGCTGGACTGATATTCAGAGGTGATAAAGCCCCACTAACACTGTTTGTAATTTGTATTGCTTCTACAAACATGCAAGGATAGCTTTTATGTACTTTCAGATTACTTGTCAGAATCATGATGAAAACAATTTTCTGGATTTCTTATAAACGGAAATAAATTACATTGCCTTCTATTAAGTATCTTTCTGATGAATCAGTGGTACCCATGATTTTTTTTCCATAATACTGCTGATCTAAGACATATGCTGTAACTTCTAATTTGGACTAAAATAGGAGAAGCTAGCCTGCTAGGAGATACAATTATTCTGCTGCTCGTGGGGAAAACAAAACAGAAAAGCGTTTAATTTTTGGAAAGCCACTGCTGTTGGAAATAATTCTGAGCAACAGTGTTGAAATGCTGGATGAAGAGGGTTAAGTATAGTCTCAGAGAGCAAGATCCTAACTCATTTTAAAGGTTTCAGTAAGCTTATTTATGAGGAATTTTTTTTTTTTTTTTTTTTTTTTTTTAAAGAAATTGATCTGAATCTGGCTAGAACTGCTTGGACACGGTAGTCATTAAAAATGGGTGATAAATGCCAGGGGAACAGATAAAAAGTTAAACTTCCTTCTCTTGTTCAACTGAAAATGTTGAAAGTGTTTTAATAGGAAAATACAAGCTGTGAGTAACTTAAGCAGAACATAATGCAGAATATGCAATGCATGTATAAGGAAATAATCACTAAAACTATGAAACACCAAAACAATATCCTAATTATTCTGACAGAATTTATCTGAACAGTGTAGTCTGAAATGTTATTTGTTATCTGTTATTTCAGAATAATGAGTAATAGCAATGAATGATACTGAAATAAATGCCGTATCCTGATACAAATCCCACTGTGTATCCGTGGTATTGAGTGTAAACAGAAGTTATATCAACCCTTTTGATTATTTGTTCGAAGTCTTTCAGGAAAAGTTAAACAGGTAATAATCATTTATTAACAATCTTCACCGGAAAAGTAGAGGACAGAAAAAAGTACCTAGAAATTCAGCTGAGGAATGAGTTACTTAGAACCAAGTGCAAATATTTTTTGTTTAGTTTTTTTTTTTTTTTTTTTTTTTAAATTGGAATGCATAGAAAGATTCACTCAATGCAGCATCTTCTCATTTTGTCTGTAGAATGTATTTTCTAAGAAAGCTATATCTAGCCACATCTGAGTTCTAGAATGAGAAACTTGCTGCTGTTTGCTTACTTTTAAGCATAGCCTTTTGTTACAATCACGAGTTTGTTCATGTGTCCTAAATAGGGCTCCAGTGATGGAAGAGGATATAACAAGAAACAACTTCTTGTGAAAATTTGCATTTTATGTTCCTGATACATTACCTAGAAACATACTGACTCGTAACTGTCACATTCATTTTAGAAAAGGGGAGTTGAATAAACTGAATTTTGCATATATGAAGCTTCTTTGCTAGTATAAACACATCTTCTGCGTAGATGTGCAGCATGTATACATATTTACCCCTGAGTAAGGATGTAACTCGTGGACTGAAATTCCAGTTTTGATTTCAAAAATGAAGCTACAAAAGGTGGTTGTTTTTTTCTTGCTCACTGCAGCAGAAATTACTTAGATGACTCAAAACAGCTCATTAGATCTTTTATCGCATTGGTTATTTTTGCTCTCTTCCTCTCTGCCATCTGTCTATAAACCTATTGGTTTTCCCAGCATTCTGTGGGTTTGTTTTTTTTTTTTTTTTGTTTTTTACAGTTGATGGAATGTATCAATTTCCTTTCTATTGCAAGATTTTTTTCCCCTTGATCTTTGGAGGATGTTTATGGAAACTGAAACAAAGATTAGTTATAATGATGATGTAACCTTGGGGATAAACAGCATTGATCTAACACTGAATACAGTAGGTAGGAATAAATCACAGTGTAGAAGAAAAGGATGAGTTCAGTAGTTTTGAACCTCTTGCATATGTCATATAATCTTGGTCTGTTAAAAAATGCTGTTTTATCCCCATTCTGTTATTTTATTTACCAGATATTATCACGGAATGATTAAAAGAACATTGTTAAAGGGCCATTTTTCAGACAAATATTTTTAGTGATGTTATTTATTCTATTATACCAATTCAAGTAGTTAACAGCCTCCTGTACAGTTCTACCAAGCCAATTAAAGACAAATGGTGGATCAAACTGCTTTTGAAGCTACTTGGCAAGATCTGCTCCTTGAAGACTAAGGCAAATAGGGGCTGATCCTAAATATTAGGGCTCAAATTAGAGTAGATGATTTCTATTTGATAACTTGAATAGGAAATCTATTTGAAAAATGCATTCGGTATTACTTCTTATGAAGACTACGAAGAAATTAAGCCTACTAATGCAACTCTGATTTTTCTTGTCAGTCTGTAAATTGTGTTTCTTAGAAGTGGAGGCATCTCTCTGTGATGTTTTGTCAGGTTACCTCCTATGCAAATACTCAAGGGAGACCATATAGCTCTCTACAATTACCTGAAAGGAGATTGTGATGAGATGAGAGCTGGCCTCTTCTCCCGCTTGACTAGCAATAGGACTAGGGAGAATGGCCTCAAGTTGTACCAGGGGGAGCTCAGGTTGGATATTAGGAAGAATTTCTTCTCCAAAAGAGTGGTCAGGCACTGCAATGGGCTGCTCACAGAGGTGGTTGAGTCACTATCTGTGGAGATGTTCAAGAAATGTTTAGATGTTGTACTGAGTGACATGGTTTAGTAAGACAATATTGGCGGTAGGTGGGAGGTTGGACTTGATGGTCTTGGAGGTCTTTTTCATCCTTGGTGATTCTATGATTCTAAATAATGGGAATGTTCTCAAATTAGTTCTGCTTTTATGGTGAGGTTAAAAGCCTGGTACATAACACAGGGTAAGTGTTCATAAATTACATTAATAAGTGCAGACCATCCTATTCTATGTTATCAAATTATATTTTTCTTAGTACTTAATATGTTGATTTCTTCTCAAGGACAGCAATCTCTGACCTTTTCTCTCTCTAGCAATTTGATGAAGCTTAGACAGAACTGTGTATTTCTAACAAAGGACATTCTTTGATCTTAAGGTCTGCTATTATGCTCTGCTTTGTGACAAATGATCTTCCAAGGCATTATATTTTATTGGAGGTCAGTGTTGCAGTGGTAAAGCTGATTCTGTATTATCAGGAGATTTAAAAAAAAAAAAAAAAAAAAAAAAAAATTATAAATTGATTCAAAAAACTATTTGGCAAATTTTTACAGGATGATAAACTATTAATACTGCAATCTAGTTGTAACCTCCAACTAAATAATGCCTCAATTGCTTGTTGGAAGCTAGTAAGGTATTTTAGTCTAGCGTTATCTTTTGTAACTTAATCATTCTTTTAGCATCTGCCACTGGGTGCCTTCTGATGCAGTGCTGTAATGCAATTGTCTGCTGCTGCATGACCATTCAATTCTATTCTGTATTATGCTTCAAGAGCCTGGTTTTATTAGTTTTTAAGTTCATATAAATATAACTGGGGAAGGGAGGGGTCTTGGCAATCACCAAAACTAATAAGCTATTGCAGAATTTCTAGAAGTTCTGAGTTTTTGTTCTCAGAAATGCTGATTTGTTAAAACCAAGTCTTTGTTGCAGAAATTTATACATTAGTTTTGATAAGGACAGAGTTCTGAAACATCAATCTTCACAGAATTGCTGATGGATTGAAATAAACCTGCATCTCATACCCAGGGAGAATGCCTCAGGGGCTTTCCTTCTTTTGTGCATCCACTATCTGTAATGGTCCTGAGCTCATCCTGGTGAGATATGAGAAAACTTTCTGTGAGAATGCAAGAGAGCTGCAGATTTTCAAGTTTTGATTGTAGTCAATAAATGCTTGATGCTTTTTCTTTTTTTTTTTTTTTTAACAGCTTTCTGAATAGTTTTCCTTTACTTGGCTGTAAGGAATATGAGTACCTTTATCTAACTAGCAGACTCTGCCTTGAATTGTTGCAGAACTATTTTGTGAAATGCAGAAAATGCACCTAGTTATGCAATCCCCAAGCCTACCTCTGTATAATATTTAGAGGATGAGCAAAATCCCCACCACTGTATCTTAACTTAGGAAACATTTCATTTTCTTAACATGCAGACTATCCACTTGTATTCTAAATTTATTTTATGGCATTTCATTCGATCGCTACAACATATCACTTCATTTTTTATTTGTATGTTTTTCAACAATTCTGTATTTTGATTACTTATGATGAAATCAAGCATTGAATAAAAACATACTGAAATTGACTTTGAATGCTTCTAGTTAACATTGATTTAATGTAGATTATTATCTATGGCTCTGATCATTACATGAAACCTTGGGTAGAGTGCATTTCTGCCACAAGGTCAGGATAGTCTAATATTGTTCTCCTCATGACTTGCTGTATTTAATAACTTCATTCCTCTCTTAAACAAAAACAAACAAACAAGAAAAACTGAACAATCCAGAAAGGATGAACAGTTTGTGAAATGCTGTAGCATGGTAATTATTAAATCTGCCTGCTATAGCATACTGAGAATACTATCTAAAATATAACTGTAGGTATGGGTAAGAATAACAAGCCTCCAATTTTTTAATTATTTTTTAAATTCAGATGTGAACAAGCTTGATTTTGTTTCGCATATGTGATTTTAAGTGCATATGCCTCTTTGTTTTGTAACTTACCATAGCAAAATAGTGTTTGCTATGAATTTTTTATTGTAATTCACGTAAACATCTCTATCAGTATTACAAATCAGTAAACATACAATGTCACAGAGGTTATATGTGAAAACTTCGCTGGCCATAATAAGATTTTTGAAAATACAGGAAACCAGGTTATTTCTCTCACTTAAGCAATTTTTTATAGAGTACCACTTTTCAAAGTATAAACTGTAGCTCAGCATAGTCAATTCAATGGCTGTGGAGACAGAAATCCTTCTATGTATAACTCAAATAAAAATCATAATTCATAACCAGTAAAGAAAAAACATGGATGTGATATGGAGAGATACAGGAAATAATAATTGCTACTGAACGTTACAGTTTTGTGTAATCACATTTGTTGATTTTTGATTTGTTAAACAGCACAATGATATCAAATTGAACTACTTAGTCATTAAATAAAAAATAATTATGAACTATACAAGGTAATACTAATTAAAATCCAGGCTCTTATACACTGAAATTTATTGCATTCATAGTGTGATTGTGCTTTCAAAACAAATCAGTGTGATACAAATTGAATGTGTTATGAATTGGGTCCCTTCATAAATTTTAAGTACCTACTTGTTCCATGCTCATGTGTTCCCTCATTTATTCTCAAAGAAGTACCTGTGCTTTGCGGCCTGCTACCATCGCTTTATCCTCACTTCCCTTGTGTGCCATGCTGTCATGAGAAAATGTCCTGAAAGTATTTTTTTTTTTTTTTTTAAGAAGAAATGGGATTGCTTTGAGAAACTGCAATTTACAGACTGGGCTGTATGTTTTACAAGCGTTGTCTATCCATTTTACCTTGCTAAATATTATGAAAGGAGGGAACCAAGCAAAATGATAGTAATCAGGCTGACATTCTTGTATTTCTATGTATTCCGTCCTTCTTACTATACGCCAAGGGCTTTAAACATTATTTTATGCCCCTATCCTATAATGACTAAAAACATGCACAGTGGCGTTATAAGGTTGTTTAGGACATAATTTACTTGGATGCTTTTTATCTGTCTGTTGGAGACTATTCCAGAGGAAGAAACTTCACCTGTCACTAGTTAACTTTGCAAGGGCATTATATATCTTGTGAAGCATATCTGCTTAGTCCCTCTCAGAGATAGGACATGGCACTAGATAGATTACTGATACCATCTGTAATGGTAGTTTCCTAATAAATGATGTTTGAACAATGTCTAATATTTAATAGGATCTCTGAGATTGCAAAAAGACATTTCCAGTGAAGCATTTCCTTGAACTATTCTGATGTATTTTCAGTACTGGATGTTAAATTACCCTTATTTGAGCATTCACAATGCAGTTTTTCATGTAATGAGACAGGAAAAACTGAATTTTTTGAACAGTTCTGACATGTCTAATATTTGTTACAGTAATGCTTGCAGAGGCAGCCTGTACGATCAAACACTGCAGAGTTCTGCACATCTGAAATGCTTTCTAAAACTTGTATTAAGTTTACTGATTCTTTTAGGTTGAACAACAGTGTTGGGCAAAGAGGTAGACTTTTACACTAACTACTAATTGCTAATAGTTAGTAGTTACTAATGAGTGTGACACCACAGTCAAATATCGGAGATTAAAATAGACATTTGCTGTTTATATTAATGTTTCTTTTGCACTAGGTAGGTAGAAGCTAATCAGGGTTTCACAGTATCTAGAGTTTATAGTGTTTACTGTTGCAAATAAAAAGATGCTTATGTTGTGGACGTGTTAGTAAAATATTTGATTGCCATAAACTGAGATCTCAGGCTCCTTTAGTAGAGTAATGGGAACAGCTGATACCAGGATTTTCAGATGCTCACATATGACTCCTTTAACTAAAAATGATAAACTATTTGAATAGAATATCCTAATGTAAGCAATTGCTCCAAAAAGAGTGATCTTTTCATATTGACATCTAGATTTTTTAAATGCCTGTAGCATGATCACTATAAACTGTAACTCATGGTAAGTTACAGTAGTGACATGATTTTTTTTTAAGTGTTGCAGTCTCCAAGGTTTTTCTGTGATTATGGTGGTTGATTTCGGGTATTTTTTAGATAAATGCATTCTGGAGTCCTCTTTCTTTCAAATAATTGGTATTGAAAAAAGAATCTGTTCTCATATTTCCATTATTATTTTTGGTCTTCTAAAAACAACAACAATAAGAAAAAAAACCAACACAAAACCACCACAGTGTGTTTCCTAGGTATCCAAGTCTATCGTAGGTTTTTACTGCCAGAAAACATGAGTGATACTGGAAAGTAGGGAGATTTGGGATTTGGCAGAGTAGAACTTCTAATGCTTATTTCTCTAGTTCTTCTGTAAAGAAGACTTGGGATAATGAGTTATAAGATGTTAACAAATTATTTGTGGTGCAGTTACGTTTATTAACATATTTCCCTCATCCTATTTTTAACTAATTAAATGAGCATTATATTTATTTTTCTGTCAAACAACACTGGAATAGAATTACTATTTAAAACATGGTCCAATTTAGCATACTCTTTAAAGAAGCAAATAATAGATTATATTTAAGATAAAACTGAAATAAGGATTGGCTTCTCTGTAGAGCATAACTGCTATAACTACTCCTTGATCATGAAGAAATGCTTCTTATTCAGACGATTGCATGTAAATGTTTATTTGTCGTAAGAACATGAGGATAGATATTTATATACAATTTCTTATCAGAGTGAAAAACTCCTCAAAAATCAGGCCTCAGCTTAATGTTCTAAAACCTGGAAACAGAAGAGCGCAGGATACATGATTTCTAAGTTCTTTTAGTGTTGTTCAGCTAATTGTTGATTGTTTTTTGAGGTCATGTTTTATTTCTTAATTTCATGACTTGTGTCACTATTCAGAGATGTGAAATTTCTGAGAGTTAATTGGTTTATCCTGCTGTTGTAGCAAACCATGTCATATTATTTGTTTTATAAGCTAATGGAGGTAACCTCAGTTTTGAAACCCAGTGTTGGTTAGTTTTAATTATTAAACATTCCTTCTGTAAAGTGGTCTCACTTCATATCTTTTTTTCCTCTTCTTAAGCTTCCAAAGCAAGACTGTTTTTAAGTTGCTTTTGATTTGTTTTGTTTTTTACATCCAAGCAATCTTGTATACATTTGCCTTCCAAGAGAATTTCTCCCTAACCTCCAGACCTTCCCAACCTCCTTAGACACTGGATTTAGTCCTATTCTTTATGTTGTTGTTGTTATGAAGTTTTGTCCAAAGTTTTGTCTCTTACCAAATGGCCTAGCACTTTCAACCTGTCCATTAACCTGTTCATGCACTGTTTTGAAGAAATGAGCATAAACGGAGTATGTTAAGTGTAAAAGTGAAGAAAACAGGCTATGTAAATTAATTTAAAACACGAACGAATAAGGAAATGTCTGAAAAATAACTCTGAAAACAGTAAGGATATTGAATATCATGAAACATTTTAAAAGTTTTTTGTCAACTGCAATTCAAATTTGTATTTAGTGCTCCCTGTTGAGAGGGACATGAAAGAGGATATTGCCTTGTTGAGAAGTGTGAAAAATACTGGAGTGTCACTCAAGTTTCTCTAAATTTTGACACACCTCTGAAGGGAAGAAACATAAAATGTCAGTAATGAAATGAATCTTGAACTTTGCTAGCAAGATGGATTTGATGCTTTCTATGAACAGACGTCTTGTTTGATTGGAAAAGATCTTGCCTCCCATTTATTGTCAAACACGTTGATTTTTTGCTATCAAAAAGTGCTGTTCCATTTTTGGTGTTTCAGCATCAGTCTTCTGCTATTATAATGCTGCTGCCGTTGACTGTCAAGCACGCACAGGTTCAGTTGGCAGACTTATCTGTCTTCAGCAGGATTAGACAGAAATATGTCTCATTCACATGCTCCAGCCTTAGGCTGCACCAGCCCCAGGAAATTTGAGTACATTAGCTTCAAAGAAACTGTCTGCAATCCCTTTTGACAGCATGCTCTACCAAGTACCCTCCAATCTACTCCTTAAGCTGCTTTCTCTGTCTTTAGTATTTACTGTTTGTATTCCATAAATACTTTAGCACTTGTCTTGGCTATGGCTGGAAATGTATGCTTATTTTTTAAAAAAAGTATGGTCTAACACTTTATAGCATAACATTAGTTTTGTGCTAATTTATTTCAAAGTATAATGAAAATAATAGCAACTGGTCCAGTATAAAATGGTCCTGTACATGGAAACCAAATATATGTGTGCATCTGTTTTTGTATGTGTATGGAATGACAAAAGAGTACTTATTAAAGACCTTTCCAAAGTTGCCTTGTATCCTGATACAAACAGTTTTCATTTAAACAGCAAATATATTCCATGGATTTTTTTTGGTTGTGAAAAGAAGAAATATGTCACTACTGCCTGTGAAGCTCTTGTCACCACCGTATTTGATACTACATCTTTAACTGCTATCTCATATTAAAGGAGCAAAATGAAGTTAGCTTCATTAGTCTGTTTATGTGCAGTCATACTTGTATTTATGTGTACATGCACACACAGCTGTACGTATGTAACTTTGAATGAACATTTTATTTTCTAGGAAGTAGCACCTCAGAGCAGACCTAGTTAGCATGTAAAATATTAGGCCATAAACTGTGTTTATTCTCTTTGTGTTAAGCTATGTCATTCTTCAAACAGTTTGCTGTTGCATATTACAGCACTTAGTGCCTCTCTAAGCTGCTTGTTATCAGCAATTGCATTGCTTAAGATCTCCATTTGCCTATTAGTAACACTGACTGTTGTATTTCATGTCATTTCAAATTGTACAGAGCATATCCCAACTGAGGCATGGCAACTAAATAAAACTTCAAAACTTGAAGTCAGTAATATCACTGAAAAAGCTTTATGTACCCTACAAGTTTTCTTACTGTTCTGATACACAGGAGAAATGGGATCTGCACTTCACTATGAGAGCATTACTTGTTTTATTGCTCCGATTACATAGAGCAGGCAAGAGCACAGGGAATGTGCCCTTGAATGCATCATGAAAAAATCATGCTTTAAAATTCCTAATTCTGCAGCTGTAAAAACTACTGTCCGGGCAAGCATGAATGGCTGCAATGTGACTGTCCATTTCTACTGTACGTGCGCCAAGGGGAAAAAATGGTATTCTGCTAAGGTGAATACATCCAAACTGCAGACCATGTTGCAATGCATTTTTATAGGCCTCCCCACAAAACTTCTGAGCATAAAGAATAGTAATGTTTAATAATGTTGTTGTACACTTTTTTCTATTGTACTTGGAACAGATAATCAGAAAACAAAGGTGTTTCTATTACAGTACATGGAGAGATATCTGTACAATATACTGCTGCAGTATTTTTGAAGCTGTTTCCATGCCAGCAGACTGCACCAATGGAGTTGTCTGATGCTGCATTGGACTTTCTCCTGTCTCTATCAATAGCATATTTTTGAAAGGCAGCCAGTGAGTGTTTTTCTCTTAGGAAAAATACCTTCTGTTTCTAGTCTGGAGCTACCTGTGTGCTGGATAACTCTGGATAACTGGATAACTATTTCTGGAGTGTAGATTAATCCATTTTTAGCTGCAACCAGGAGCTTTCCCATCTGCTGTAGGGCTAGTTTGAGTGCTCTTCTTGTTGTTATTATTGTTTCTTGTTGTATTTTGTTGTTGTTGTTGTTGTTTTAACCAAATAGCCTCCATTTCTTTTCCTGAACCTTGTAGAAACTCTTCGGTCATTTAACACTGAGTACCACTGGTGACTTAACAGAAACTCAGTTTTTCTCCTGAGGAGACATCTCCCACTGGTGGTGGCAGTCTTGGGGAACTGTTGCAACGATTGTTTAGGATGTGTTTTGAGTACTGTCCCCTAAAAAAAAAGAAAAAATGACTCTTGTTGGACTAGTTAATTGTTTGATGTTAATTAAAAAGAAATTGCCACCTATGAAGGCAGTTTTGGCTCCAAGCCTTCATTTCTTAATAGTAAAGCACTCTAAAATTGAACTTGAACAAGGTGATAAGTATTAAAGTTTGTTTAATATAGCAGTATAATTTATGTTGACTTAAAGCGATTAAAATGGCTTTTTGAATTTGAAGAATGGAATTCTTATAAATTCTACAGAGGAATGTGAGCGTAGGGAAACGTAATTTATGTTTTAAAAATACCAACAGACTTTTGAAGGACTCTCAAGTTAGCTCTAAAACCTGTAGGTATAGCCAAAGCATTGTTCTGTGGATGAAGGATACTTAAAGCCTTAATTTCTGGGAGCAAATCTTAAATTTAGAAGTTTCCTTCTTGTATGGGAAGGTTGTTGTTGTATTAGTTAAACACTGAAGTATAAACTGTTCCTGAGGAGTCAAGGAGGGAATGCTTCTTTGCATGCAAGTGAATGGGTGAATTCATGTATGAGCTGACTCAAATCGATATCCTAATGCACTTGTTCCATACGTATGTCTATCCACATTTTTTTAAATTTAACTTCTGAAATTAATTTTTGTTCTGAAACAGTCTTAAAACACTAGAAGCTGATGTTTGATAGAAAGCCCATTCACTTAGAATGTAGAGAAAATTATTTTTTTTCTGCTTTAAAGTCTGTGAAAAGAGAACTGCAGACAACACTTCTGAGTGTTGTGTAGAAGTGATTTTTATCTACATCCTATCTTTGCCACTGAAATGACTGCATTAACAGCTGGTAATTAATTGCTCACTATTTGCAGAGAGTATTTTACCTTTTGCAATAAGTCATGTTAAGTTAAGATCCGGTGATAAGAACTCCTCAAGTACAGTTAAAAAGTATTTTTTTCTTGTTTATGTATAGGCAGAAGATTTTTTACTAGTATTAATTTACTCTAACTGGTGTCATTGAAAGAGGCTTTTTGAATGTAACTTTAAAAAATAACTTAGATATCGCTATAATATTTATAAACCCATTTTGCCTTATTAAGATTTCCTACCTGAAACTGTGTTAAGCAAGAAAGAGGAATATATAAAATGGTAGCTGTGGTGAAGTACGGAATAAACTTACTCTTATTACAGCTGCCAGTAGGATCTCATCATGCTGATGCACAGTTCTGAGTAAACTTGCAGGTTGAAACCAGTAAAAGCTTTTATGAACTGGTGTAGATGTCTGTAGGAGAGCTACTGCAGCACTTAAGTTTCTGGGAAAAATTTCTGTGACAGCACTGATTGCCTTACTACATATGACAGCCTGTTAAAATTTAAACGAGGATTATAATAAAGATGGAGAGAGGTTTGTTACAAGGGCATGTAGTGAATAAGAAAAGGGGTAGTGGTTTTAAATGGGAAGAGAGTAAGTAACTTCTGATTATATGTAAGGAAGAAATTATTTTTAAAAGGGAGATAAGGCAATGGAGCATGTTGCCTGGAGAAGCTATGGGTGGTGACACCCTGGAACAGGTTTTCCAAGGAGGCTGTGGATGCCCCATCCCTGGAGGCATTCAAGACCAGGCTGGATGTGACTCTGGGCAACCTGGTCTAGTGGTTGGCAATCTTGATGATCATTATGGTCCTTTTCAACCTAAGCCATTCTATGATTCTATGGACACCCCATCTCTGGAATTGCTGGACTGGGCTCTAGGCTATCACTTCTAGTGGGTGGTGTTCCAGCCTCAGGCAGGAGTGTTGGAATCAGATGATCTTTAAGGTCTCTTCCAACCCGAATAATTCTGTAATTGTAAAAACAGATAGGCAGCGCAGCCATGTAAGTTCCATTGCCATAGGAATCAGAGCTAAAAGGAATACTTAGGACAAACTTCACTAATACTGCTATGTTTGTATTAACCTGATTGTGTGCAAATCTTTTCTTCTGCATTTTCACAGAGGTAAAGAGTCAGATTCTTTCTATAAATCAATAGCAATGATACAACTGCTTGTGTTCATGAGATGTTTTCCCTGACTCTATTAAATTACTTTTAAAATATCATTTAAATTATTGTTATCTGCAAGATGGTTTAGAAATGCTTCTTCTTTTACTTAATTTTCATTAAGGTTCAACAAGAATATTTGCCTAAATGTCTGGTCTGTGCTATACTGGAAAGAAGCTGTTACAATTAAAGTAGACCTTCATTTGTCCTTTGTCATATGTTAACATCGATAATGTTCTGATTTTGACTACAATATAGTTCTCTATGGAGCAATTCAACCCAGCTAGACCATCTGAAAACAGATTTGTCATGCGCATTCTCCTTCAGTAGTTCAGCTATTCCTTCAGTAATTAATGCAATTTTAATTGCCTTGTATGTATCTGGGCATAACCTAAAGGTATCTGAAAATTTTTATATCCCCTCTTTCTTACTGCATCTTTTCCCAGAAATGTCTTCAATTATTACAACAGTAAAACAATGAAACTAGATCTGTACAAATGTAGGGCTCATTCCTTTTTATTGCACAGGTTAGATATGTGCCTGGGATAACTCTGAATCAGAGCAAACTTTCATCTCTTGAAATAAATCTGCAGTTAATATCAAAATGTGTACATCTCTTTTTCTGTTCTTGTTTTTTGTTTGTTTGTTTGTTTTTTAAGTCCTCCAGCACTTCTCACAAAAACTGTTCTGTTTGTACAAGCACTCAGGAAAATTTTGCAGTGAGAAGTATGCAATGCAGTAAACTGTCTCAGCAGGAAGTTGGAGTCACCCTTTCAGGCTGCATTAAATAATGTGCTTAAGTATTTGAATCAGGAGAACAGTGATGGCTAATCCTTTTATTTTACATGCTTTAATGAATTAGAGAAGTTAATTTCATTCCTTTTTATAGTACTTGCAGAATTGTATTATTTATTATTATATAAACTTCAGCTTTCTGCAGTGGAGAAAAAAAATTACTTAATTCAAAATAACTGCAAATTACTGTCAAGGTAATCCTTTTTAAAATCTCTTCCCTCCACAAGCACAGCCCTTATCCTCTAAAGAGGCTCTTCTCCTGGTGTGAGGACGTTGTAGAGCATGTTTCCTTTATTCTTGTTAGTACCTTAAGATTAACAGCAAACAAATAAAACATTTTGCTCTTTAGTGCAAAATATTGTCTATTAGTGATGTTGTAGGTTGATATTAACTTATAACCTATTATTATAGGTTGATCTTCAGAAAGTAATTCTGAATATTGTGTCTGTGTTTTAGAAGGAAGCAGCACATCTTAGCATTATTGCAAAACTACCAAGAATTATTTGTTGTGTTTTTAACCCTCTCTCCACCCCAAAAATCTCTCAGTATCAACCTAGAATATACAGTTCAAGGTGGGTTCTTCCTGGCACATATTTCACCAAAGATGAACTTTCTGCAACCAGACCTACCTTAGAAGTGAAAGCCTACTGACATTTTTAAATGCAGTGACTTTGGGAAAAACAAAAAGTAATTGATGGTTGAAGATCGGAACCAGCTGCTTTCTGGAGTCCAGGGAGCTATAGGATTTGCTAATGCTTCTGTACTTTGATGGTTTTGTCATTTAAATAGCTGTTCAAGACGGTAAATACTTGCAACTGATAGAGACGCTATTCTTTCTGCCTCTGCTTACTTTCTTCCATAAGGGAGAAGGACAGCCCTGGGATTTGCTCTTTGCCTTCCCTTTGCCTTGGCAGCTGTGACAAATTTTCTCACCTCTTTCAATGGCCTAACACTCAAATCGTGCTCAGAAAACACAGGTGCATTGCAGGAGAACGGTGTGCAAAGGCACAGAGTTGGATGTTTGCAATACAAGATGCTGAGCTCACTGCCCATGCTTTTAAAGCTCCACCTTATCAGGCTCTTACTCTAATGGATGCTGCTTTGGTATGCACATTCAAGCACAGTCTGTCTGACTATGTCTGCTTTTTATCCCTGCCCCAAAATGAGGAATGTGTGGTATTAGTGGTGCTGAGCACTGTAGCTAGTTCCAGTTATGAACCATACCAATCTTAGTGTCAGACTGTGGGAGCCATGGGCTCAAGAGGAGGGTGGTCATCCTGAATCAAAGCAGGTTGCAGTTAGCCCAGCATCCTTTTTTAGTATGAATGGTGTTGGGGTCCACAGGGTTGAGAAATAATTTAGAACTTATCTGAATGTGCTCCCTGATTTCATTGACCCTTCAAAACTCCAGTGCAGAAAATTGAGTTGTCTTTGCTCATCAATGTTGTTGCACCATCCCCACGTGCCTAGGTGTGAATCAGTGCTGTCACGTCAACCTCTGTAGTTCCCAGTCAGCACTCCAAATAAGATCTGTTTTAAAATGTGGAGAAAAGAAAAAACTTTTATTGCTCTAGTTACACTGTCTTAAAGAATTGCAGTCCAAAAGTAATAATACTTGTTTGAGTATTATTCCTAGTTCAATACCTGAACTGTACAAGTTGGGGGTTAGGACTAACAAAAAGGGGCACCTACCCTTAGTCAGTTCCAGGTAAGAAATAAATAGGGATGTACAGAGTGCAAGACCAGAAGGAGCACCTGGCCATTCTCTCCGCCAGGTCATGCAGTGTCCCTACAGTGCCTCCACAGGAGGTTTGCAGATCAACACATTTGCACTCTGTCAGGATGCTTCCTGACTTCTGTTTTGGGAATACTTCCAGTTTCTTTGTTTCCTGCTCGTAACTTTTTTTAATGCTGCCATTCGTCCAAATGACAAATCGCTTGTTGAGTCATTGCCGTGCCTTAAATTTCTTATGCTCTTGACTTCCCTGTCAAGAGAAGAAACATCCACATGTCCAAGTAGAGGTTCACAGAGAGAGCGACTTAGTTATTCTGCACTATGTTGGGCATTCTTTATAAAAGATCTCATTTGCTGTATAATGCTAAAGTATGTGAACTATAAGTAATGAATAAGCGGTATCTCACTATGGCTACTGTGAACAGTCAACATTGCCAAGTATTAAGTGGTACTTGCCACTAAGTAAGGAGCAACCTAGACTACTTAATACTGCTGTGTCTGTTATTTTGCACACTGCTGGAGTATAAATTGTTCCACTCCCCTCATAACTTTCCTGTGGGAATTAGATGGTAAATAAACTTCAGAGAAAGTAGCACCTCTTTTCAGTAGCACCTCTTTAATTTTTGTTGTTGTTGTTTGTTTGTTTGCTTGTTTTTAAGAAAAAGAATCTGTGGTTTTAAAAGATGTCAGCATTTTTAAGTGTAACTGAAAAAAAGTGCAGCATCAACTCCTGTACAAGATGGAGGATTACGATACAGATTATGATTGGTTTATGACATTCTTAAACTCTTAGGTAGCTCTACACCGTTATGTGCTGGAAGTGCTTATCTATGTGGATCAATCTGAAAGTCATGCCTCTTTCTTGTCTCTATGGAAAATAAAATAGATGCAAAGACTACAGTAATAATATTTGAAAGAGTGAATTCTCTGCTACGAAACACCATTTTTTTCAGCATACGCACCACCATTAGCTGTGCATTTTTACCAGCCATGAACAAGAGCCTGCATGCCATGCTTGTAAAAATCTGTAGCAGTGGAGGTGACCCCACTGTTACAGTGACCACTGCTGAAATGCACCACCAACTACCTCACTGCGCTCACATCCACTGTTTGGTCTCCAGAAACATTCAGCTAGTGTTAAGGGAATGTCAATGGGTGCAATTTTTTCTCCATTGAGGACTGTATTTCCTTAGCTTTGTACACATTTACATGTCAGAATCCATTTTGTCATACTACCCCAGTACTGCCCTCTGTTGCACAGCAATAAAATGTAATGAAATATTGGCAGGATGGCTCAACCTGTACTCCCATACCATCATCATCCACCCCAGAACTGTGGGCCAGCATAATATAATAGGAAACTTTACCTTTTCCATCTATTTTTTTCTTAGTAGCTAGATAAGAAGTAAGGAAGTTGATAATAATCTCATGTATTTTAGTGACATTAGGTAGAAAACTCAAACAGTGGTACTACATACATCTTGGGAAAGTTGGTTGTTAAAGTGTGAGCTGAAATGAGATTTTGTTTTGCAGTCAGATGTTCACAGCAACTTTTTCAAGTGAGGGTGTGGTCTTGCAGTTTAATCAAGCAAGGCTACTTAGAGACAGATTTACCTGGTTTAGCAATCATAGGAACTGAAAGATATGATTGTGTTTGTGTGTCTGTGTCCAGGTTTGAGAATTTGTAAGGACAGTATTTAATTACTTTGAAAGATCTTGAGAAATCCAAATGCATAGAAATAAACAAACTCAATACTCAAAGCCCAAATTTTTATGCCTATTTATCCCAGTGGTGAGTGAGCTCACCCTCAAAGATATATTATTTTAGACATTGCCTTAGAGTAAGACTGCTTGGTGTTTAGTGAGAGAATCTGATGTTGGTGGCTTTAGATTCACTTGGGTTTTTGTCAATTCCTGTGATTCCCAGTTTAACAGCTCCCAATTCTTGCTTTCATCTTCTTTCTTTGCACTCTTGCCTAGGAATAATCATCACATGTCTCTTGAAGAAACTAATAGGTCAAAATATCTTCTAGAGATAACTTTCAGAATTACTCTTCTTGCAAAATTTCAAAGTGTCTTTCAGGTCAATTCTATCACTGTAAGCACTTTGTTTTATGCTTTTTTCTCATGCTTTTGACTCACGTTTTTTGTGGAAAAATGACATAGATCTGCCACTTCATACAGATTTCAAGTCTTGAGTAGTTTTGACTTGGCTATTTCTTCTCTCATTTCTTTGGTGAGAGAACAGTAGATCTCCATGTGCTTAAATGGCAGCAGTTTGCCTCATGCAGCAAGGCTGGCTTAATTCTTGTGCTTTTGTTCATGCAATGGGAAAGTGGTCAGACAGTAACCAAGAAGCAACATAAAGAGTGCAGTACTGCTTTAACGCTTTTCTTCTTGGTGTTTTATTTAATTCCCTGAGTACTCATTTAAATAGTTACTTTTCTATAAGGAAAGTGATGCTGTTGTTGCCATTTACAGACTTCTTGTCTCCTTCTCCAAGGGAACTTCTTGTAGCCATACATTATTTGTATGTGCGTGCCTGTACATGGAAATACAGTCACTGAATTGATAGAACAAGCTATTATTGCCTACATTTTAAGCACTCACAAACAAGAATATAAAAAATTCAAGGCAGCTACAGTGAAGCTGTTGGTCCACTAATGCAGAATTACTTATCTATATCTAATCAGCTTGATCCATTCTATCAATACCAAGATGAAAGCGTAGTTTTTACCCTTCTAGTAACCAGCTTTGCAAATGCCTTCTTAAAATTGTCATGCTGAATTACGTGGTTCTTATCGTTTGCTGATCTCTTTTGAAAGCAGCCCCAGGTTACATGCATATTGGATTACCACGCATCAAAAAGATTAAAATAGGTGTGTTATAAAGATAAGGGCTTTTTCTTATTCTACTTTCAAGAAATTATATTAGAAAGACCCTTCAGAGAAAACAAAAAAGGGCTCACAGGAGCCAAGCTGGAAGCAACAGCTCACAGAAAATTGCAGAATGGCTGACAGATTCCTGACAATATATGCTGGTGCTTTGTTTCTTGCTTTAATGTGTGTTTTATGTCCTCATGAAGTAGCATAAAGTTGAGCATTAATGTATGAGAATATAAACTACTTACACATCATCTGCCCATTTTATAGTATTGTGAAATTTTATAGAAAATCAGAGTTACTTTCAGATGCTAATTTTCTCAGGTACTCCTCAGTAGAGGACCTGATGTGAATTTATAGGCGACCAAGTATTTTTCAAAGTGCAAGACCTGAATTTAATCAGCGACTTTAAAGGAAGGGGTGACGTGAGGCTTTTTTTTTTTTTTTCTTTTTAATTTCTTTTATCTGGGGATCTGGAAATATAAAAGTTACATCTAATCCCATTCCCACTACCTACTAGCAATAGAAAGCCCACAACATGAAACTGTGAAGAAATCACAGTCATTCATAAAAGTATGTGTGCACATAAGGATCAAAGCTAATTAGGAGATCATTGAAATTACAGATAATATGTGAAAGAGCAAATTCTATTTGGGAAAAAAAATTGCTTTTGAGAATGATGCACGTGTAGATATCTGCCTCACATTCTTGCTGAGAGAGAACCCAAGTTCTGAGAATGGTGCTTGCCCTTCAAAGTAGTAATCCAGTTCCTGAATGCTGGCAGAATATCTGATGTTGATTTCAGGAGCCTTGAAGTCTAAGATATTGAGTAACTCAACTTGAAAGATAAACAAAAGCATGAAACCTCACACGAACAATAACAAGTGTAAGCCAGAAGAGTTTTTCTGTGGTTCAGTGTTTTCTCTATAAAGAACTGGTTCAGAGTCTTTGTCTTACGTAGTGTAATTTTACAGATCTTTAATTGATTAGGAGTTATTTTTAAAGCACATGTACCTCTAGGCGATCTATTTTATTTAGCCTATTATGAGGAATCAAAGAAATTGGTCTATTTTACCACTGTCCTAAGCTGATAGGACTAAGTAACCTGTGTTAGGAGGAAATAGAACATAGTTAAGATGTTAGAATGTGAAAGGAAATTAAAAATGGGGAAGAAATGTAAGCAGATGAATAACTTGGAGAAAGCTGCAGATGTTATTTACCGCATCTCAGAATAATAAGAAGAAAAAGAACCACAAGTGGGAGATTTTAATTTTGAAAACAAAACAGAATGGGAAGCATGTAACCTTTATTGATCCAATCTCTCCGTTTTGCCATGGTGTGCCTGCAACAGGGAAGAGGCTCCATATTCTTTACAAGAGCAAGGACAGAGGAGGGTGGAGCACCCAGACCAATTCTTTTTGGGAAAGGACAAAAGTGTCATTTACCTTTCTGTCCATCAGTGCAGTAATGGGGCACCACCTTGTTAATGCTGCTGATCTAATAACTTGTATATCACCCAGTCCACCACTGCTCTGCCTTTCGTTTCCAACAAACGTACTGTGACTCTAATGTAGGTTTTTGTACTGTGCTCCTTCTTGAGTATGTTTCTGAGTACCTTCTGAAGATAATAGACTTGTAATTAAATGTTCAGATAGCATTTCAGGGCCAAGTACCATGTCATACTAGAGGTGATTAGTCACCAAAAGAGCTCAGTACTAATCACAAAACTACCAAATTTGTGAGTGTTGGCTGAACATATCCTCAGCTTTCCTAAAATGCAATGCAATCTTAACAGTTGTCTGTACCCCCATATGTAGGACCGCAGATCATAAGACAACAGAATGAAAATATAACATTTAATGTTGGTAAGCCTCTTATGAGCCTGGAGCCTTACTTTTTACCCAAGACACATTGTTTCTTCTTATACTAGTAGGTTTCTATAAAATAGTCTCTGGGAAATGTAACCATTTTCAGGAAAATTGCCTGCTATTGGGTACAATTGACACTGTCTCTTTTAGGCTATTCTTCAGCTTTTCAGTGAGCCAGGACAGTGGATTTTTCAGAGGAATGGTTTTTCTGCCTGGAAATCATGTGATATTTGAATGTGCTGTATGAATTTTGCAAACGCTAGCAATTTCTTGGTAGACTCGAGAGCTTTTGGATGTGGGCTAGTATGAAAGCAAAGTGTTAGGGTTTGGAGCAGGCTTTACCTGGATCTTCATTAAGATTTGCCACCCCGAGAAGCTGATGTACCTTTTCCTGTAGATAAGATTTGCTGTTTCCTTGTTTCACAGACATATCTTTAATTTCAAGACTTTACTCATCTACCATTTCTTCTTCTTATGCTCATGACACTTAAGCCCTCCAATTCTCTGTTTAGTGTTGTTGATTCTTATCTCAAACAATCTGTGCTCAGATGACTAAGATGTCATAATTAAAGAATTTTCATCTCCTGTAAGAAATAAGAATGTAGATCAGATGAATTAATGAAAGCAGAAGTTTTTTTATGCTAATTGTTTTCGAAATAAATGGTAAAGAGAGAATCACAGAGTATATGTCAGCAGTTTAGTATCCTTGGTGTAGAACATCAATAAGTTCTTAAGATCTTGTGGCTCTTTCATTTCATATTTAATTAGGTTATATCAGTCTAATAGTAATTTCTTTGAAATAAATGCATCAATGCATTAAAATATTGGATTTCAGCACTTGGAATGGAATGCCAGTCTTGTCTGTGATATCACAAAAATCTTATGGTAGTACAAGAATTAAATTCATGCTGAAATTCAAGCTGTGATGCTTATTCTTTGCAGCTACCAGCACTTATCTAAACTAAAGGTGTCTGACCATTCTAATGCCTGAATTTTGCTAGCTTACCTCACACATTTGTCATTTAAGTCTAACTCTCTGTATACAAATGTTAGTGTTGTGAGCACACAATTACTGTATCATACGCTTTGAAATTCTTATGTGGCTGACTGCCCAGATGTGTGGTGGATAGGTTGGTACCCTGAAGCAAGAGAAGAGCTGTATTTCAGTATTTCTGCAGTGCTTCTTGCAGTGACTGTCTTGATGGAGTGAGGTCCACTGTGGACAGGGAAGGGCCAAGGCAATTGCTGGGTACAAGCACTGGCTTCAGCATGTTGCAGCCAGGAGCTGGGCTTGTGGGTACCTCTGCAGGAAGCCCAGTCCTGCTATCAGTCATAAGAAATCCCCTGTGCTACAAACATGGCTCACTGTCTGAAGAGCCACATGTGAAAGCCAGAATCTGGCCTTCGTGGATTTAGAATCTCACCATTCTGTTGTGTGAATGCTGTATAAATGCTTAACAACTAAAGAGTTACAGATCAGGTAACGCAGCAGAAGACTTTTAGTTCAGTATTGAGCATGCTTGACAGTAACACTTGGCTTTGGCAGATGATTAAGTATGCTGAAATGCACCTTGCTTAGAGCGTTTGTGGTCAAGTAGTATTTTCTATGGCAATAAAGTAAAGGATTGAAGTAAAAGAAAGGAGTTCTTATCATATGAAAAAACTCTTTGGAAAAAATTGCCTTTATTCTTACTGCATTTAGGAAAACAGTGTTCTTATTATTTTAGAAGAGTGAAGAAGATAACTTTTGTCTTTGTGCAACTGGGTACAAATTCTTTTGAATTAATAAATGACTGATTACCGGAAACGTAAAAGAGAACATGAACCTTTTACACATTAAATTACAGATGAATGACAAGGATTTCTTCTTGGGAGTGCAGTCTGATGTAGACTTCAGTAAAACCAATTGTGTAGCGTAGAAGTAGTGGAAGTGTAATCTTTGATACATAATTAGAATTAATCTTCTATAGTTAAGATGGCATCAGGTACAGCTAGAGAAACTGGTTCGCTCTAGTTTCTGTAATGGTTATGGTTTTCTTCTCAGTCAAGACCTGAGAAGAATCTGAGTAGATAATTAAGTAACTGTGCATTTGAGCTGCTCCTTCAGAAAGAGCAGAGCTAAAATGTATTTTGAAACAAAAAGTGGGGGGGAAAGAGCTTTACGTTTAGATTTTTCTGAAATATAATTAATTTTCATACTGTAGCTAAATGTTGCAGGAGAAAATAAATGTCTGAACAGCTATACATATGCAGGATTTGATCAGCAAACACATCATCAGCTTTCTTTCAAATTTTAGTTCAGTGCTACAGTTTCTAAACAAAAGAAATCCATACATATTAAACATAAAGCTAGAATTCTGACTGATTGCGTGGATGCTGTAAGCATAGCTTAGCTATTATGTTTTTTAGTGGAATTAGTAATTATATACTTTTGTAGCATCCAATAATCAGTAATGTTTTAGTTCCTTAGTGTCTCTTCATGTTTGCTGAAACAGGGATGTTTATTAGAAAACGTGTTAGATTTCTCAGTCGTTCTTAAGTTTTTATGACTAGCTTTGAAGCATCACCAAAGTTTTATGGTATAAAATGGTTGTGAATCCACAGTTTCCTATGAATGTAATAAATTTTAAAATTCAGTTCTGCTAAAAAATTGTCACTCATGTAAATCTTGATCCGATGTCCAGTGAGAACAGTGAGAGTCCTTATTTCAATGGACATCAGATCAACTCTTTTCAATTTTTGCTTCCAGTACATAAGTGATTTTAGTACTATCTTGAAATCTGTCCAGATGTTGGGTATATTCCTAAATGACTGTCAGAAGATTTTTTCCTTTTTTATCCTTCTTTATTTTTTTATTTTAAGAAAGGCATAGATCGTGAAAGTGATGCATTTTGGAGGAAAAGAAAATGTTGCAAAGGTATTAAAAGGAAATTTATATTAAATGTCCAGTCAGTAGCAGCCACCATATTGTTACTGAAAAGAGAAAGAGAGTGGACAGGCAAAGTCAAATAGATTTGAATTGGACTGAGGAACTGCTAGAGGGAAAGATGAGAGATCAATCAAAACATAACAAAATTAACATCTAAAGCTCATGAGCATCTTTTTTTTTTTTTTTTTTTTTTTTTTTTTTTTTTTTTCCCCAAATAATAAGTCTTATAAGTATTTTAGCTAGAATAGCCAAAGACTTTTGTTAAAACCAATGTCCAAGAAGTTCAGTCTTCAGAACAAAGTGGATTTGGGATGTCAGTTTTGATTTCTGTAGAAATAGGATTTCGGATCTACACTGTGTTTAACAGTGAGTGTGGGAAAAAGGTATTCAGTGAACCCTGCCAGGCTCTGTAGGTACCCTCCCTCTTTTTGCTCCTTTGTTACATCCTATGTTCTGATAGCACCAAATTCAGTACAGTAGCAATTGCATTGTTTTTACATCAAGAAAACACAGTGCACACGGAGCAGCAGCTGGAGGATGTTTCCCTCAAGGGTGTGTTGCCAGAGTCTTCCTGGGCACACTTGTGTAAATTGGGAATGCATTTGTCCTCTTCTAATATACTAGGGGGTGTCCAGTATCTTTAAACATATGAAAAAGATTTTAAAAAGTTGAAAAAAGTCTCCTGCATCTTTTTAGGGGGGGAAAGGGTGTTAACCTCATAGTAAAGGTCTCTGTATGCATTTTGAATCTCTAGTGTTAGAAGAGCTACATAAAATTACCTTGAACTAATGAATGAATATCACAGTTAATTGGGAGAAAAAATTGTGTTTTCCATAGAACCGTCTGTCTGATATTACATATAAACATATGAAAACCTAACTTGCTGTCAACCTTTTTACTTGCACTAAAAGTTAGGGAAATTCTTAAACCTGATGTTGAGAGGATACGGTTGTCCACATGATAAATTAATAAACAAATAAGTGCCATATTTTGTCTATATCAGCAGTTAGATGTTACTTAGATAAGAGCAACGTTGACTCCTTCAGTCTTTGAAACCATGGGAGAGTGTATGCTCCTATATTATGATGCCATCAGTCATTTGTTATCCATCAGGGACAGTGAGTATTTTTTTAAGCATAACTACTGAAGATATTTTATAGTAACGTGTGACCTAATTAACTTGAAATGTGATCACTTTTTTTTTCTTTTTCTTTTTTTTAGTTATGCAGTAACATACAAATGATTTTTTGGGTTAGCCCTGTTTCACATACAGATAACAAAGTCTTTGTAGTTTCCTAATGGACCTCCTTTGCATATCATATACTTACAGTCATAAGCTAATGTGTTAACCATTGATCCACCCCTCTTCCTTTATAAATTGCTAATGAACAAAGTGGCAGGGGAACTACTAAATTAATACTTCTTTGTAGTTGCTTTATTATGAAGAGAGAAAGTAATGCCTGCAAAGGGAAGGGACTTAAGAGAAGAATTGTGCAGAAACAAGCGCAGAAAGAAAAAGATGCACAAAGGTCAAATCACAGCAGTGTCATCAGGAAAAGACTTCTTTCTTTTGTGTCAATATCTATCTTAGTGATATTACTGAAGTGGCCTAGGTCTTGACTGCATCAGGAGCTATACCATGAACATAACATAGTAGAAGATAACTTCAACATCAGAAAATAAACTATCCAAAAGAAAAATGGTTTATCTCTAGAGTTAATGGTACTTGCTGAAAAGATTATGTATGAAGTAGTTGAAAGTGAGGTTAAAAGTTGGAACGACCAAGTCACCTGCTGTGAGTCTCCTGACCGTTCTTTTAATATGTCCTTTCTCGATCACATGTAACTGGTGAATTTATCTGTACACTGTTATGAAGAAGAATAAAAGCTAACACTGAGTGCTGTTTATGTAAGAGCAACATGGAAAGGTTGAGGACTCAGATTTTCAAGGGCTTCTAAGTTTGTATGAACAAAAAAACATTGATGTGAAACTTTTCTTACTGATCATTTTTCTTCCTTTTTCTGCTTTTATGTTAAATGCTGTGAATGATACTTGATGCACTGTAGTTGTAAAATTCATTAGGGAAAAATCATGGGCTTTGTCTACAGAGGTGTTGAGGTTTCTCTCAGGATTTATGAACTAGGGAAGGCAGCAATGAGAGACATGAGGTTACAAAGTCCAGAGTGGTCTACAACATATCTTTGAGCAACTTATAATAATCCTAATGTTAGTCCTTTAGCACAAGCCCTTATATTCCCTGTTTTACCATGAATGTATCTATTTCTGCTTTTTCTCAGTGCAGTCTTAACCAAAATCCCACGTTAGTGACATATATGAAAGCCTGTTCCTGTGGTGAAGCAACCACAACTTTTGCTTCAAAATAGCTTTTTGGTTCTGGTGTGCCTGAAATGCAAAATAACACTTTCAAGTGAACTGCATTAGCTCTCTTGGTGAAGGATTAATCCATTTTCTTAATAGATTCACTGAAAGCAACTTACCTGGCCAGTGCTTCACTGAAGTGCTACTGTCTTGGTCAAAGAGAATTAATCGTGCCCCTTGAATTGTGAAACTTTCACTTCTAGATTATTAGCCAGTGTCTCGTTGTGAAATAGAAGAAAACAAGGCTGGAACTAGTAGCAGTATCCTCCCTGGTCAAGTATGGAAACTCTCCACTCTGTCATATGTGCCAAAAGCTTTTGCAGTAGATGTCAGCGTCTTAGAGGACAGAGCATAACTTTCCTTCAAGAAATCAAATTGGGTCAAATTGGGGTGATACTATATCTGGGAAAAAAAAAAAAAAAAAAAAAAAAAAAAAAAGTGATATTAAAAAGAAAACCAGGGATGACAGGAGGCGATCTTGGTGTTGCAACTATATACAGCCTTGTCTATATAAATGAGCATGCAGTGCATTTGGACAGATTTTGGAAGAAAATGATAGCGTGCTAATAAAACTTACGGACAACAAAATTCTGGAGGCCTGGAATGCAACAAATGAGCTATAATGTAGTTTACAAAGTGCAGTGTTGTGCATCTAAGAAGCAAAAAAATCAAGAATTTCAGCAATAAGCCAGAAACTCTTCAACTGAGGAGGCCAGAGGAGCAGAACGACCTTAGAACATTAATTAATTAGGGATTGGCTAGAAGCCAGCTGTGAGCTGCAGCTGTGAAAAACAGATGTATCTGCTGTACTTCTTTCAGCTGAAGTAAAGCCAAACCTCATCTAAAATGCTGTATGCTGCTCCAGTTAAGCATGTTTGAAAGATGTTGAAAGAGGTGAGGCAGAAGAATTCTGAGGCAGATGCAGCTGAGGGTCTTGAGAGTCCTTGGACTCTGGAAAGTAAAGAAGGACATAACGTCTCTGTTGAGTTAAAAATCTGCCTTTGAGAATTTGCTTGTGTAACAACACCTTACACCTTGTGTCAGGAGTGCTACTGCTGAGATTGTGGTGTGAAGTTGGCTTAGAAGTTCTGCTGCTCTCTAGTCTGGGTATGAGGGACTGTATCTTTTCCCACTACGTGAAATCTGTTACTAAGGCAAGTAGGGAAAGTTGCAAATGTGCCTTTCAATGGAACTTCCTCTGGAATTCTAGCAAAGCAAGAGCTGGATGTAGAACACTGTCCATCAATCTGATAAGCACAATAATTAAGTCTCTTTTTTTTCTTTTTCTGAAGCAAAACTGTTGCATGTTCAGTTCAGTATGCATCTATATAGAATACAAATAATATAATTTATATATAAAGAGAGAATGAATAAATGATTTCTGGAAGTCTGAGTACCCAGTGCCTGTAGATTAGAGTCTGTGAGTGGGGTTATATGAAATTCTATACCACTGTAGAAATTTGCACTGAATGGTGCTAAAAAGTCCTTTGGATTGTGAATACTGAGTTCAGAGCTGAGAACATATGTATCTGGATACACATGCAGGAACAAAAATTACTAAGATTTAAAAGTTTGTATGACATACAAGATTTTTTTATTTCTGAGATCAAAAAATAAACTTAATCCTTCCTATAAACAGCATATTAAATACCTTGCAAAATGCACAATTCAGCTCTGTTACAAAATTCCTATAAACAATACACAAAGTGGTAATTTCATGCAGCCTAAAACTAGATTAAATGGGGTCTGGTAGATGGTTGTTATTTTTCATGGACTGTCTTTGGATATATTAGTCCAAATGAGTAAAAAAGCTAGAAATGCCTTGATATATAATTGTGTTTGCTAAGATATCAAAGCTGGTAATAGATCAGCAGAGCAGAGTAGATAATTGATTTTCTCAGCTATTAAAAAGCACAGATTATGCACCATGGTAGGTATAAGGATTTGAAAAGTTCAGATTTGCAAAGATGTCCATTGCCTTCAAAATCAAATGCACAGAAATGCCTTTCAGTGGAAACAAGGAATTCAAAGATGTTGAAAGCTCACATTTCTACAGAATAGAAAGTTTTCCAGGTGGGGGCGCGGGCGGGGGGGGGGGGACGACATCTTTTCACCATTCTTTTCTTCTATGCTTTGAGCAACTTGGTTCTTAAACTTCAGTTTTTAGAGCAGTGAATATTTAGTCATAAATGCTAAATCCCGTGTACATTTAATCAGATAATATTTGCAATCTTATTATAAGGTAACCTATGTCAAATGCTGTATTTTTCCCTTGAGTAAGAAGGAGAAAATGTCCATGAAGAGTTATGTATGCAAGCAGAGTTTCAGAGCTTATCACCCTCCAACATTTTATAGTGTTATCTCCAAGATGCAAATATCTTATACTTCACTTAATATAAATTGTGTAAAGCAATTATAGTATCATCAGATACTTATGATTCAGCTTTCAGATGTATTCTGCATTGATTTCTGTGGCACATGCATTTTATTCTTATCTCAACATACCTAAAATTAAATGTGTAATGTGGCTGTAAGGTATAGTTGAAAACAAAATAAAACCACAACAACAACAATAAAAAAAAAAAAAAATTTTTTTTGAACCAGTAGTAAATGAACCAAAGTAGTAAATATAGAGAAACTCTGCAGCAGAGGCAGCAGTGGTATTTCTCCTACCTACCCGTGGGCCAGGTCACTAAGGTGACCTGAAGGTTCAAGTATCATGTGTCATAGATTTTGTAAAATGATTGCTGATAATAATAGGAGTTTGACGTTGATCTTACACCTTTATATTTTATTTCATTCAGAATATCCAAGAGGCCTGCTCTATATACATGTCTTCTTAGAAGCTTTATTCATGTAGAGTGTTTTTGTCCCAATTTAGTGTGCATAAAGAGCACTGGGGGGATAGATGTTAAGGATAGAGGTGTTGCCAGCACTCTCAACAAGCTTTTCTGAACTTTTTCATCAAACCTCTCCACGCCTAGTTGCATGCAGTGTGAATGAGACTAAAAGTATACTCTAAGCAAGGAAATGATAGTAATATAGTAGACATCTCATATCCTTTTATTTTTATAATAAGGTTTTGTTAATCTTCTTCAAGAGATTTGATATATTTGAATGTTGTTTTTGAAATTTTAAAATTACTAATGGGTAATCTATGGAATGATTCATGTTTCTGTCTTAATAGCTCCTCTGTTATAATTAAACATTTTCTTCCATAAGAGACAACTCGTCCAGGAGGGGACATAGGCTATTTCATATTTCATGTAGGAAGGATGTTATAGAAATTATAGAGTCATTAAGCTTGGAAAAGACCTCTAAAATCTTCTAGTCCAACTGTCCGCCTACGATCTAGTCCACCTCACCTAGTAAACAATGTTTCTTAGTACAACATCTAAATGTTTCTTGAAAACTTCCAGGGATGGTAACTCAACCACATTCCCGGGCAGCCCATTCCAGTGTCTGACCACTCTTTTGGAGAATGTCTTTCCTGATCTTTAAGGAATGCCTAACTAGTTACTGTGAAGCAAATGTCTCTATTCAAGTTTTTTTTTTTTTTTAATTCTGAGTATTCCTACAAGAGGAAGCCCCAAACTGGATATTCCTTTTGTTTTCTTTTAACTTAAATTTTACCCAAGTATCCATCAAGTATCTGATTTATTTAGTCTTCCATTTTGTGAAATACAAAACATAAAATCTTATCTATGAAACTCTGTGTTTTGGAATTTAGGTTGTCTTGATGTCCTCGCCTCTCTGTCTTTCTGTTTTTTTTTTTGTTTGTTTGTTTGTTTTTGTTTAATAGTTTTGTTTTATTTGTGCATGGCCTTGGAGGCCTTTTCAAGGTGACTTAACAGACAAAATTATAACCATTTTATAGATTTATATATTGAAGAGTAATATGTGTTAATTTAATGTGTTAATTTAAGCTTGCTTCTTATTTGTATAATCAATCTGACGACTTTTCCACTGGCCCTTTCTCTGAGTCATGCTGCAAGAATGGACAGCATTTTTTTAAGCTGTATGTTTCCTGAAAAAAAATTGTATATCAAAATTACTAAGTATAAAGTAAATATTTATATAGCAGACTGTAAAATGCTTAGTAATGTAGTGTTATAGTCTGTATTCCTCTTTATTTTATCACTTCAGTATCTTCCTATTGTTAGCATTCTTTGTCTATACTCTCTACACTCTATTTGTAGTTAAAATAGAATATTGTCAGTGACATTGAAATTATTTTGAGATTATATTCTCTGTTTTATTTCTTCCATAGATTCTTATTCTAGATTTTTTTGAACAGTGCATTTGAAATTACCCTCTAGTTTTGATACTGTAAATCATGAGAGTTCAAATTACCTAAGGTCAAAAACCTTTTTCCAGAAAGGCTTGCATACTAAATGTGTTAAGAAATGCATTGTAACTTTTAAAAGGCGAAGTGATGAATAAGTTATCAAAGGAACTTTTAACAAGAGTGGAAGTAATATATATCCCACAGGAAGCTATTATGAGACCATTAATACCACAAGCCAAAGTTTTACTTACTGTGATCTAAATTGCGTTGAACTCATCAGCTATCAAGGGAAATAGTTGCTGCGGCATGTTGGTTGATCCATTTGTTTGATTTGTTCAGATATCTTTCTTCCTTCCCACTTTGTTTACAAGAACGGTTCAAATGCAATTATACACACCGCAGAGATTTAAAATCCATAGTACATAACAAGATGGTATGCTTTATTTATGAATGATAGACACATTTTTTCTGATCATCTGCATGTGATGCCTCCAAAATTCAAGCGTTTTGTGGTAATCCTCTGTAATGCAGGGTTACATGGATCGGATCACCTTGTCTAAGAACCGTTGCTACACAAATCGAGCATGTGGTAAAATATTGCAAATGGCAGCATGTGAGCCATACAGTGTTCCAGGGACAGTGCTCTATTACAATCTCTAAACATGGTGCATTTTGGATGCACCCTTCTCAGAAGGCTCGTCCCACCATACACACGCGCTGTCTGCTGTGTAGTCAGTAATGCAGCCTCCCGCACTGACTCCTCCCACTAGCCCTCGGGTTGCCTCCAGTATAGCAATGGCTGCTGTCCGTCATCCCTGCCTTCAGCCAGGTGAGGTCATGACTGCATGGGACTTCACTGCTGCTCTTTCCCCTAATGTGTAGGGATGGTGGCTAACATCTGTTCCCTCCTGAGTCTCCTCATGTGAATCCCCAAGCACAGCTCTAGATGATTTTATGGTATGTTGCTTTCCCTTCTCATTCTTTTTGGTAGTGATATTAGCTTATCCTCATGTGCTAAAAAAATACATCCTCAGTAGATACTTTTCTGCAGTTTAATATTACCAGTTTACTGATTCAATTGTGATACGCTTAAAACCTTGTTCTCTGAAAAACACATAAGGGCATGGTTGCTTAAAGACAGGATCTTGCAGTTTTTTACTCTTTGGGACACTGAGACCTAGTTTTGGTATGGTTAAGTTTAGGTCAAAGGGAGAAGAAATTTCTCTTTGAAGGCTGAATTGTCTCTGGAAAAAAAAAAAAAAATAGAAGAAAAAAATAGAAGAAAGAAATAAAAGAGAGAAAAATGGACATAGCAGACAACTGCATTTTCTGTCCCAGATGGCTCAAGTTTCCAGCATTTTCTGCCAGAACCAGGTCTCTTGCAGTGTCCTTACACTGGAAAATTTTTATATAACTTGAGAATGTTAAAATTTTTTCTGGTACTTAATTGTATTATTTCAAATATTTCTCATTCATATATAGCACGCATGTGTGCTTACCACTGGTAAGTAGTGAGAGGATGGCAAAGGCCACCAGATGTGGCTGGATCTAGCCAATCTCTTATTTCCTGTCAGCTAAGTCATATATGGACCTAGCTGAAGAAATGTCTCTGAAGTTCAGAAGTTCCCCCTTAATCATGAGCAAAAACACTTGACCCATATTTTCTTTAAAATAGGATGAATAAAGAAACTTGATCCTTCATGATTTATTCAGACTCCCAGCACCAACTCCAACATACCACAAGGCTGGATAGAACAATTCCAAAACTATGTCTTTCTCTCATACTGAATCAAGGTTATGCCATGTTTTAAGGCAGTGAGGAAAGCCTTTGCAGTTACATTTTAAATTGTACGGGGGCTAAAAATAGGCTATATATTTTACGTTGCTATTTCCTTAACCAACCTCATCTAAAATATTTATTAGTGTCTCGATTATATTTTGGTAGGCCATTAACCTCACTTTCCCTTTCAAGCTCACCAAGTTAAAACATTATGCTAAGATATATAAGAAAAAAAATCAATTAAACAGGATAAAATATCAGACAATCCTATCGCTATAATGGAGAGAACAAAGCAGAGCATGGTGTCATTTTTGTAACAGTTAGCTTCAGTGGAACAAAAGCTTTTGAAAGGATTCTACCTGTCTATTTATTCTTTCTGTTCTGCATTTTTAGAGTGGTGCATTCAGCAATCGATCATACAGTACATACCAAATAGCCAGGCAGCCTTTAGTAGATGCTTATTATGTATGCCCTTCACATTTTTTGGCAGCTTCACTTCTATGACTCATTTTATCATGAGCTTCCACTTTGATGGCCTTTAAACTATCTATCCATAGCTGTTAAAATGACTGCAAAGCTTGAAATTCTTTCTTGGCACGACTTAATTCTATAACCCAATTAAATCAGATGGTATGAGCTGTTTCTTGAGCATTCTTGCATGTACCACTTATTGCTCCATTTCCAGCTTTTCAAATGCTGAAGTTTGAGCAAGCCTAAGTTTCTTTCCTTTGCTACCATGGAATGCAGCTAGTGCCTCGTCGTGATGAAAGTGGATTTGATAAGCACTTAATGGTTAAATGATTTAAAATAGAATTTTCAATTTGTCCATGACAAATTTGAAATATGTTTTTGCATTATCTGATTTATAGGAATATGGCTAGCATACCATGCTGGGCCAGATATGGGCTGTCAAATGTCTCTTTATACTTGCTGTTGCTTTTCCTTCCCAAGAGAATCCTTTACACGTACACTGAATATCGTTCCTGTTGCAGTATTTGAAGAATGAGAAAGTGTTCTGCATGAGCCTCTCTGAATTGTTATGGTACAAGATGGCATACATCTCTTTAGTGTACATTAAAATGGTCATGCTAACTAGAATTACCATCTGTCTGTGCTTTAAGTACACTCTAATCCCACTTCTTATTTGAGTTCTGTGTAGGAATCTGCTGTTGCCCACTGTTGGAAACAGAGCAGCAGATTTGTCCACAGATGGCAGCTCTTCATTTCTGTTTCAGATATCAAACTCTTGTGATCCTGAGGAGGCAGGAAGAGGTGTAGTTATTTAATTATTAGTTATATCTTTGCAAGCGTGAGAGCAGCTTCACTTTGACCGTACGCTTGAGGGCAAGTAGCAGTGTTTATGCCTGCCTTGTATCCTGTCAATCTGCCTCCTGTCATTGCTTAAAACACCTCCAAGCTGATTTGTGCTTTGTAAAGTTCTTGACAGCTGCTGTGGAGATGTTAGGATATTACCATGTCAGAGGATAGGGGACACTGATAGATTTTTCTTTGTTTTATTATTACATGTAACACTTAGAACTTTATGAGTGTTCCTTTTTTTCATTAAAGGATTAATCTATGGCACTGTTAGCATGCTTAGCTGAAGCATGATACCACTGATAAGGGAGTTTTGTCACCAGTAAGAATGCTAAAAATACTCTTTAACTTCTCTGGAAAAACTACATTAGGAGCAGATCACACCTTTATGGAATAAGCCCATTTATGATTTCATACAAAGGATGATACATCAATCCACACTGGTGACTTTTCTGTTATATGTTTAGATAACTTAGTGCAATGTATATTTCGACGCTAAGGAGAGAATGTTAATGGTGGTTCTGAGCAGACATCAGCTAGTTCTTATACAACAACACGAGATTGACATGGTTTTCCTTCCCAAGTAAGAGATGAACAGACACATAAACAAAAAAGAGCTAGTATCAGAGCTAAAGTATGATTATTAATAATCACATTTTTTCATATATTTAATTGGAGCACAGCTTTATCCCATTCACTATGTATTGCTAGGAAAAGTCACTTAGGGAATACTTGTCTACCTTGACTGTGTTTGCATATCATGTCAGACAGATGATAAAAATTTAAAATCCTCTTCAGATATTATTATGTACTTTTCTGTTTAGCAGCAGCACAGGAAGTGGGGAGTGTTTAATTGACATGAGACAGAATCACTGTGCTAAAGAGAGATTTAAGGGATGTCACCCTTCACTAGTGTTTTCTATTAGTTCAGTTGTAAGTACATAGCATTTATTTGAAGAATTACTAATGAAATGCAAGTGTGAAGGCCAGATTGTGACCTTACCCACTGAAGTCATGGCATTCAGAAGAATCAGGATGGATATGTATTGCTCGGATTGTACTTTGGGGTTTGTATCATATGAGCTATCTGTAAGTCAGCCAACCTTCTGTAACAAAGAGAACTGTTCTGAATCAAAAACTGCTTTATGATTAAGACTGTTATCAAGGAATGATAATACAAAGAAATGACCATCTGGGATGGCAGAGGATGTTTCTGTGTGTGCAGATTTAAATGCATATTTTATAATTAGAAACAGAGAAGCTTGAGGAGGTAAAATGTTGGTTGATTAAAAATGAGCATGTGATCATATTCTGCAACCTATATGTACTTAAGATTTTCAAATACAAAGGGTTTGTGGAGTTTTATTTTCTCATTAATACATAGAACATTTATGTACCACTTAGCCCTAACGGGAAACCCATATAAATCTATTGCGCCAAGAGGATCTCATGGAGTGTGAACAACTAGTGACATTTTTATACCTATGGAAATGTAACAACGTCCCTTTACAGGTTTGAAAATTTAAGGTGAGAATGCTGCATTAGGTATTTATGGTGCATAGCCAATAATGCAATTTAAGGTATTGTTTTCTCATGATTCAAAACAGCAGAGACACTTAGCAGTTTTTCCTGTTATTATTCCAAATACGAGTAGTAATTATATTAAATATGTAAGAAAACAGTACCAATCATTTATGAAATTATTTATGCAAATTTAAGGGTGGATGCACACATTCTCTGAGTAAATGAAATGAAGCAGTTTTACTTTCTCCTTAAATCAGATACAAGCCAGTGGAACCAGAGGAATCTTGCCCTTGGTTATACTTTGTGCAAATAAATGTATAAAATATCACCTCCTAAATATGTATGAGTAAAATAGTACAGTACTTGATAGGTTGGTGAATGTAAAGAACAGCCAAGTCTAACTGAAAAATAGAAGCCTTATTACTTTTTAGTGACAGAAGTAAAATTTTGCTCTTCTTTGATTTTTAAAGAGACAGGAGTTTTCTAGTGTTTCATTTAATGCTTGTGTGAAAAAAGACAGGGTGTGTAGCCAGTGTCAATATCTAATCCAAACCCTTCACTGCTTCCCTAGCTAACCTCTTGTTGCAGTGTTTCACATGTTATCACCGCAAAGACCCTCTCATTTCCCGTTCTATAGAATGCCTTCTGCTCCTAGTACTTCTGCCTTTGAAATAAGCTACTGTAGCAGTTTTTATTCCAGAGACACTCTGGCAATGTCCTCTCTTTTGTTTCATGCTGTGGCTGCCCCAGTGAGACTCTCACAGCCTTGGCCCTAGAGGAGAGCCAAAATGTAGTATAGAATGCAGAAAATAATAATCATTTGAGTACCTGATGTATTATCTATACTTGAGAATTCGTAACTAGTAAGCATGCAATACTTGTGCCTATGGCACATTAAGGATACTCCAATCCTACTAAAAGTGTCATAAATAGAAACTGCCAACAAGAAATTTGAGATTGTCCTGATGCAAAGCACATCGTGCTAGTGGAAGTCATTGCAATGTTCATTGTGACCATTCACTGCACTGGAGAGAAAGCCCTAAGGAAGGCATTTGTCTGATGTCATCTTTCCTCCTCATCCATGTGATTTCCTCTTTTCCCCCTCTCTTTCTTTCTTACCTGATTTTTTGCTCCAGTGTGGTTTTTCAAGTCTATATATACCATGAACCTAGAGACCCTGCTAGGAAATGCATGTGAGCCTATCTCAAGATCTTTTCTGCAACATTATTTTACATCTATATATTAGAATAAAAATGTACATGCTGATTGTAAGAAATTGAGAATATTCATTTATGAAACAATAGTATATGGAGGCTTAGGCTAAAGTCAGAACCTACTGTCTCAGATGTGGCTGGGAATGCAGTGAGTATATTTATGTGATGCTATGCAGTACTATGCAAGAATACTTCAAAAGTATTATTACAGGCTTGTTCAGCTATTTGAATTTTATAGCCATCATGAATTTGAGAACACAGCCTGGATAAAGCTCTGCACTTACACAGCTGCCTTCTGTTACCTAAGATGCACCTGTGATTCTCCACTTTGAAGTGTGTTGTGGATATATTGATAGTGATCAAGAGTCCCTCCTCTTAACATCTTGTAGTTTGAATAGAAGACATGGAAAATATTCCATATGACATGCCATTCTCAAGCAGACAATGGTAAAGCATTGAACTCTCTGAAATCCCATACATGTGTTATAACTACTAGTCCACACTACCACAATTTACTTGTGCTAAAATACATTGCATGCAGCCACAAATTTACGTAGTATTCAGTTCTGTACTTGAAAGCTTTTCATCCTATTCTTTCTTTATGAAGCCTGTTCATAAAGAAATTATGATGTTCATATGTAAGCTCTAGTATATTTAGTTTATTAGACATTTGACTAGAGTGAAACTGTTAGTTCAGCTAAAAAGAATTTATTGTTCTCTGACTTAACTAAAAGCATACAATGCAGTGTCACTACCACTCTAAAACGTAATTCCTCTCAGTTTGATTTCTCCAATTTGTGGACTTCGTATCCTAATTCCAGATTTCTGTATGCCTTCAAAATACATTTAAAGACAAATATAGAAAAGGGTCACGATCACACTTGGGCAATATTTCTTTAGCAGTACTTTCAAAAAGCTTTTTCTGAAGGCTGGAATGGTCAGATGTAGCTTGATATTCTGCTTTTTCTCAGAGATGAATAAAGTTAGTTCTTAAAAAATCTGATGCAATCTAATCTTTTGATGTCCTTTAACTCCAAAGAAAACAGAATCTTTCCGGAGGGAGGTCCAAAGAAACTCCAGAAAGAATTTGCGAGAGCTTTGAAACTGATAACCAGCTGGCTGTGAAGCAGCAGGCTGCTACTACAGAAAGTGCTGCAAATCTAATAATAGCCAGGAAAGAATAGTGAGCTGGCTTATGCTTTCAGAATATCTGACTGCGTGTATCCCCTTCATCTGATATCTAAGTATTTCAGCTCAAAGACCACCTGTGTTAATGATTCCTTTCAAGAATGTGAGGTGTAGAGGCATACCATGTAATGTGTGTTCTTTGCACTGAATAATCTTAATCACCATGTCTTTAGCTGACTGGCTTCTGACACACAATATCTAAGACTATATTATTCTTATTTTAAAAATAATGACTGCATATACACAGAAAAAATTACGTCTCTCTTTTCTTAAAAATAAGGCTTCTAAAAGGACATCATGACTGATCTTGCTCAGAAAATTGTATGATATACTTCTCGTTGAATTTATCCACTGGTCAATGGGCTTAGATGGGATGTGGACCACATATGAAAAGATTCACTTAAGACCTCAGAGCATTGCATTCATGCTGAATCTCAAATGCATTACCAGTGTGAAATAAATTACTGTCCTGAGTTAGGCTGGGAGTCTGCATGATGCAAACAGTATTAGGTTTTATCTTTCCAGTAAGGATGTTGACGCATATTCTGTCAGGGTGATACTTCACCCATTTTTAATTAGTCCTACTTACCATGAAACTAGCTTAGCTTCTTTGTACAGTGCTCTGCTGTGTCACATAATCCTACACAGAAGGTCTTCTCCAAAAGTAATGCTTCCTATTTTATTATGGCTGCCCACAACATTAGAAGAAGATGTTGGTGATATGGCAGTAGATGTTGGACCTTATTGATGATATTCCATTACATTTTTTTACTGTGTGATAGATGGCAGCTGAGGGGCAACCTGACAAATGGTATCTGATATGGATGTGCATACGAAGAAAGGGTGTGTCATTAAATTCCTCCATGCAGAAAAAATGAAACCCATTGATGTTCATGGACACTTTCTGAAATTTTATGGAGGCCAAACAGTGGATTTGAACACAGGGAGCTGATAGTGTGTTCAGCAGTGGTGACAACAGCAGGGGTCACCTCCGCTGGTACAGATTTTTACAAGCATGGTATGCAGGCTCCTGTTCGCGTCTGGCAAAAATGCACGACTAATGATGGTGACAGTGTTGAAAAGTTGTGTTTTGTAGCTGAGAATTTGCTCTATCCAAACAATTATTGTGTTCTTTTTATCTGTTGTAGTTTCCATGGTTATAAATAGGAGACATTATTTTTGGGGAGACCTGTGTACATGTAATATCCATACACGCTACTTTGCCCCAGTGGTTATCCGATAGATATAAAGGAAATCCCACAGTAACAGATTCTAATGAAAACGACATTGCATTGTGTGTTTTCATAATGCATAGTGTCACTTTCATTGTTGCACTAATAGCTCTAGTTCTGTGCAGAGAGCCTCTCCCATCCCTCTGCTGGAAGAGGTGTGTTTATCTGGTAAACAGGTGACCTGAGACGCTCAGGGCACACTTTTGCTCATGAACTAGGCATGCTATCCACAAGGCTATTCAGTACACTCTTGCAGTGGCTACATCATACCTAGTGTTCTTTTGGGATGTCTTCTGAAGACGATACTTCAGTTTTGGAAGTGGTGATATATGGTGATGAACTAAAAGAAATCAAACTCTTTTACCTCATGCTAACCAGAGTCCCATCCCATTTCCATCCCCAGACAGGAGAGGATGAGAGAACAGTCTATTACAGTTTGCAACTGTACAGCTGTTATGGTGTTGCACTATGTTATGTAGACTGCCACCTGGGCTTATAAAGGGAGGCCAGAAGTTTTGGCTTCTACATCTCATCTCCTCTGCTATAAATATTGCACAAGTCACACACTAGGGTAGAAATTCAAAATTTACTGTTCACTGATGGAATGTGAACTGGGAGAAATCAAGCTCTTGAAAACTAAACAGGTATTTTGATAAATTTGAACCATAAGGAGAAAAGGTTTCCTGTGACTGCTGAACAGGGAGAATGTGAGCAGACTAACAGAGACTGCAAAATGCTTTGAAATAAGCAACTGCATAATAAATGGATAAGGGGTTAAAGAGACAGAAGAAGAAAAAAATAGAATGAGCAACTGAATAATAAGGGAGTAAGGAACTGAAGAGACTTAAAGAAAAATAAAAGTGCATGTAAAAAGAGAGGAGTTTGTGAACAAGAGAACACAGGAAATGAAATCTGTTTCCTCAGTTTTAAGAGTTCACCAAACTAAAAATAGTCTGCCAAGATTTTGAACTACAACATTCAGAATTTATTATCTAAACCTAAATGCCAATATTAAAAGCAGTGGTCCTGTGGGTAGATTTGTTAAAGAAAGAGACAAGTACCCACACTTGTATAATGATTTATACAAATCATATAATAAAACCCATATAATGATGGGTGATTTTGGTAAACAAATTGATACATACGCTTGAAAGGAAATAAAACTGTATAATGCAATTTGACCGCTCAAGTGAAAGCCACCTTTTTGGAACTTGAACACCATGATTAATTAGCAAACTTTGAAAGGTCTCCTGCTTCTAAATGCTTTGTCCTTCCTTTGAAAGGCAAAATAGTCAAACTTCATTTTACAGTATGATATCTAAATACAATGCAAAATTGCTTTTTTTTACCTACACTGTCCACCACTATTGATTTGGAACAATTGAAAATAGCCTTTATTAAGATCACCAATAGTCCATTCTGCAATAGTGGCAGGAAATGCTTTTGTATGTGCATACTGTATGAGGTTGTCAGTTGTACTAGGGTAGTTAAAACACAGGGGAATATGTTTAGTCACTGTACAGGCGCTCCCACAGGAGGAAGAACAAACTGTTTTAAGAATTTCTATTAAATTCTTCACTCAGAAATATGTTATTTATGGAGGTTTTGCTGAATTGAACTTAGGTTTCCCACAATTACACTCTATAGTTCCAAACAAGCCAGCAGAAATGTAAGAAAGACACAAGTGGCAGGAAGCCAGACAGAAATGCAGCTGCAAAATCTGTAGGAAGAATGAAGCAGATGTTATGATGATAGTGCTGAACTTGCTCCACGAGGATACGTAGTTAAAACAAAAGACCTGTTTCCCTTGGTTCTTCATTGTTATTGCATGCATACTTGCATGTGTAACTGTTAATTAGTGCTAAACTAGTTAAGAACTCTTCCCAGTTTGAACTTTAAATGCAAGAAATGAAGAATATAAAATCATGTGTATGCAAAATTAGAAAACATTTTTATCTTTAATATTTCAGTTTCCATCAGAAGCAAAAGCAAAGCTCTATTTGATTTACAGCACATCTCCAGTGTCTTCTCTTTCTTTGAGAAGTACCTTCTGGGTAGCAAAGATTTTTATGGGTATGGAGTGTACTCAAGCAACAAAAGCTTGAAAGAAACACTTCTGAACTTCAGTGAAGGTTTTGATGTGCTGCTACCTGGAAAATTATGTAGATGGAGTAAAATAGGGACACATGAGAAATATAATGTGACTAAAGAACTGTGTAGAGAGCAGCTATGGTGTCTACGGAGGAGCAAAGTTAGCAAACTGGCTGAATTCCATACAGATGTGGAGAACTTAAGAACTTAAAAAAATATATATGTATATATATGTAGTGATAGAATTGCCTGGGGGGGAAAAAGCAACCTGAAATGTATTATTAGAATATTACACATGAAAAAACTAAATTACATGAAAAAATTAAATTATTGAGTGAAACTATGGAAATAAAATTAATTTTAACAGTACTAGTTGAAAATCAGGTACTTAAGGTTCAATCATGCTCTTCGCTTTTGTAACAATTCTTCTTGACAGATTGTCTATCTGGATGTATATTTATGCATCGCCGACTATTGGGATCTTTCAATGTGCCAAGACCATGAATAAGCCACCTGTGATTGTCTTGTTTGTCTGACGTTATTTCTAGCAAAAGTTTGAAACTGATGCTATCAGTGTTCAAATTACTGATAATTTCTTACCTGAAATACTGTGGAAAATGGAAAACTGAATTCAGATTGCAGTGGTGAAAAAGCTGCAGTATTTAACAGAATATGCAGAAGTTACATCAGTGTAGGGAATTGGATGAAAGATTACCGGCCCTTTCCCATTCTTATTGAAGTGAAGTTTATTTGATATTTCCTATATATTGACACTGTGATTCCACTCTATGTTTTTATTTTGTTTTATTCCATTTTGTTATTATTATTAAATCAAGATAATGAGTAGTTTATATCACTTTTGATTAAGCTGGTACCAAATTTTACTTTTGCCTTGCATACACTGATTACACTGAGTCCGTACAATGCGCGTATGGACATAGGTTGCCTAAGTATATGCAGCACAATACTCCTGCTGCCTGATTAGTCTCCCTAGTATTTGCTCTCAATGCAATAAAGTAAAGCCTACTCTCTTCTGCATTATTCTAGGCAATGAGGAAATTATTTTTTCTATTGAAGAAGAAAATTTATTCCTATTGCACGTTTGTGTGTAAAACTAGGACCGTGCTACGTTAAAGACCTCAGAGTTCAGTATTTCTAGCTGAGTTTTTAGATTTTTTTGTTACGCTTAACTCTAAAATCCAGTTACACTTTGTGTCTGACCAGATTAAACAGTCATAAATGTAATGTTCTAGCTTACTCTTTAGGATGTAATTGAAAGTCAAGATTTTCATTGGTGACTAGCTGCATTTCTTTCAAAAATTATTTTCTAATAGGTTCTGTTACAAGGTTTACTGTACTGGTGTAGAGCTGCTCCAAGGATTTCCAACCTCTTGATTTACACCAGAACGTGTCCTTCTATCCCCAGATTCACCCCATTTGCTCTGCTGAATGAAAAGTTTTTTGCATTTCTGGTGTCTGTGTGGAGACGTCTGCAAGCAAACAGCATGTCCTGGCAGACAGCATCTATGCTCTGCAACTGCTGAAGACAGTCAGGTCAGTGTTTTACCTAAAAATGTAAATAAAAATAGCTATTATATGTTGTATTAATATTGACGAGTGGTTGTTAAGCAGTGTCTCCTTGGACAGCACATGTTTGTTTCAGTTATTTTCCATTGTAGTTGTTGTTAACATTGCTTATCTGCTGGTAGAGTGCTCTCTCACCTTTCAGGATTGAATTTGTTGTACCTATTAAGTATCCCTTGATACAGTTTTGTGTCTCATAAAAGCCCTTGAAACTGAATTTGATGTACTTGAGAATAATCTTGATTCCTTCAATCCCCTTGTGTGCAATTTGAGGAAACAATGGTATCTGTTCAAAATTTAGAAGAGAAGAAAAGCAGTGGATTTACAGTCCCTGGGAGAAGGTTGTAAACTCTTACTGGGGTGCTTATAGAAGGGCATTATCACATTGGAAAAGCAGAGGTGCTTGAAAACAACCTTCAGATCTGCAGCCTTCAGGAGTTTTTTTTTTTCTCTTTGTGGAAACTAGTATTTTGTAACACTCATATTTTTATACAGTAAATTGTTTTTTCTATCTTGTTTTATTTGATAGATAATCATTTCAGATATGGCGGTGGTGGAGTAGAACATTCTCTAATAGCTTTGCAAATAGCAATTCTAACCCTGAACTGATTGAAATCCAGTTGTGTCAAAAGTTTTTGGTAGATATATAGAGAAATAAAAATGCTTAACAGTGTATGAATGCTGTACAGTTTTAGGCTAGGTTAGTTCAGTGTGCGTGAGCCTCAATTAAGTGTGCTATGGCTGAAAGACAGAGTAATTGCACTGCATAGCCTGCTCTGAGAGGTTTTTGGTCTCAACCTAGGTTTTACTGGCTTTTCTTCCACATTACCAAAAATGAAATCGTTGTGCTTTCCACATTTTTTTCCAGTGACAGTAAAAGAATAAAGGATGAGAAATTAGGGCTGGGCCATCCAGTGATGTGGATTGATTGAACTGTCAGTTCTGACAGCAACGTAAAGAGCTGGTAGGAAGAATGAAGTTATTTGTGGTATATCCCTGTTCTAGCAGTGGAGGGATCTGCTAGTCATGGTGAGAATCTGGAGCAATACATATGAATGAAACACTAGTCATCTGCCTACATACATTTTCTGAGTATCAGTAGCAATTAATCTCCCTATTAGTTGATTGCATTGACCATCCACTTTTAAGCATTTGTCTCATCACTGTTATGGAATAGTTTATATTTCATTCATGAGCAATAGCAGAAAGACATCTGAAAGCTTATCTTCAAGGATAATTCTGAGGATAGTCAGAAGATTCCTCCCTGTTCCAGAAATAAGGAAGAGAGGGAAGGCTTCAAAAATGGTAGCAACTTGTATAGTTGTCTGCACTACTTATTTTGAAATTAAAAAGTAAACAAGTGAAGTATAAAAAAGACTTCCCTTGAATATGCTGTCACACTGTTGTAAATAACATGAATGTATAGAATTATTAATGGAACAGTATGAAATGCTCACATTTGCTAGTAAAATGTAATGCTCCATTTGTTCACCACTATGAAGTCAAATTATAAAGGGTTTCTGCCCGTACAGTTCAATAACTGCATGATGTGGCATCATGATTATTTTTTTTTTAATAAATCAATGTGATAAAACAGGATTCTCATTAATATCTGTCCATCATGTTTAGGAAGATGTGAACATTTTAAAAATGAGTCTAAAAAAGGTTGTCCTTTAACCAGTAATTAAAATATTAGTCCATTAGAATTGATAAGATATTGAAATTCCAGCAGCTGTAAAAAGTTTGTTATTACCTTGTATCTCTTGCTTGAAAGAGCTGAAAAAAATGATATGTCCAAAAAATAATAGACTTTCCCTGAGGAAGCCATTTGGTATCTTTCCTCTGTATGGTTTTCCCCTAATGTTTCAATTCTTCATAACTTTCAATCCTGTATAAGTTAATATTATCTGTTAGTTTAATTTTCACCAGATAAATTGTAATTCTTTTATAAGCCACTTAAACCAAACCCATCCGGAACATAACTGGATTTATTATGTCTTGAAAATACCTGAAGTTAACAATCTATTATTTACCTGAAATGAAATTTGCTTTATTGACACTTGCCACTCTTCATGTTCTTCAATCAAATCTGATTACAAAAATTGTCTTAAGAGTGAAGAAGATATAAATATTTGAACTATAGTAAGTGTCTTGAAACTGATAGTGAAATAAACTCTTTGGCAGAGGACTTACTGTGTTAGTCTTATGAATTAAAAATTCCTTCTCAAGAGAATACTCTCTTTGTATTCAAGATTTTTTGTATAAGGATTTTTTCATATTTCCATCAGATATTTGTTGCTCATTTGTTTATATATGATGCCCAATCACATCCGCATGTTTCTTTTTACTCAAAATTAAGTCCTAGTGAGATGTCCCCTAAAATATATTCAAACTTCTTTAGCTAATTCTTTTTCTTTCTGCTTGCAAGTTGAGAATTTTAATGCGGGGGGGAGGGGGGGGGGCTATAAAAAGTGTAAGTTCAGTTTAAAAGGGGTCTAGTACTTACGGTTAATACTTTTTTTGAAAGGTCGATCAATTAACTAATATCTGTAGATGCTACTGTTTGAGTGTGTGCAGGAATGTTTCTGGCAGAAGCACAGCTTGGACTCGTAAGTAAAAATGGCTTTTTTGAAACTTCCATGTACTGTCAAACAGAAAGACACTTAGGTGTAAAAGTGTCTGTCCTGAAATCTGGCACTTATGAATTTATGCAGCTGTTTTTGTATTGTTAAGCACTGCCTAAAGAATTATATAGGTAACATGAGTCAGACTGCTGCTTTTCACCAAGTAAAAGCATCCATCTGAATGAAAAACTTTCCATAAGCATCAGATTCTTTTTTGGCATTGAACTAAACTGAGAACTTCCTAGTGGCTGACACGGTACCTTCGCAGTGAATGAGGTTTTCATGTACAAAGTTTTTGTGCAGAGGAAAAATAACACACTTCAAGACAACCAAGAACAATATTAGGGCAAATGAAAATGCTCAGATAACAGCATGTTACTACTGATTATACGGCAATACGGCTTAGGTCACCGTAGTTATAAGATGCTTTAAGATGAGAGCCAGCCTTCCTTTTCCTGTGTGCACACAAAGCTGGCTCGGGAGTAAAAGTATACTCTTCTTACTCATCATCTATGACATCCTCTGTTGCAAGGAATCTGTAGTATTTTCAATATTGTTTTTATCAACCTAAAGGTTTTAGGAATCTATAGACATAGCTTTCATGTTTGTAAGAGCTGTTAAAAAAAACAACCTTCTTATCATTATGTAGTAGAAGACTCATCTTAGTGAAACTAAGTGAACCAATTTTTAGATCACTTACAACTAAGAAACTAGATATACATTAATATTCTTTGTATTTATATAAATAAATCCATAAGCGCTGTGTGTAAGGTACAGTCTCCCAGAAAACACTGATTTCTGCAAATTAGAAATATCAAACAGAGTAATGAGTAATAACGATCAATGAGGACAGGTTATGGATAACCTATATGCTAAGCTGTATTTGATCTCTGATGGATTATCATGTGGAAAAGCTGAAAATCAAATTATGAAAAAAAAAGAGTATTTATCTGTCTTTTTAGATAAACATCAACATGTCCACCTGCTATTTGGCTTTTATTGTATAATGTAGGGAGGCTCTTGATTAAAGGAAAATGTGTGATCAAATATTCAAGTATTCCTCTTGAGAATGTGTGTATGTTCTTAAAACGTAATCATATAAAGAAAACATCCCTGCTGGAATACCTGCAATGCTTGAAGCTGCCACAAATAACCCCAGTTTTCAGCAAATAGAACCCTCTGTTCCATGCATGCTTCATACATAAAGAATCAGTTTGGCTGTAAAGATGCCTAAATCTCAACACAAACGTGCCGTAAAAATGGTTCCTGCAGGTAATCAGACAATAAGAACCAGACCCAAATAATAAATTTATAAATACATCTTATTTGCAATATATATAAGAAATTTCCCCTCCCCCCTCCTCCCCCAGATATCTTTTCAACCAGCCTCTGCTGTCCAGCTATATTTTTTTGAGGTAGACCCAAAGCAGAATATAGATTTGGGCATCTGACCTGAAGTGAGGTTCAGAATCTGAAATCAGCTTAGCTCTAAAGTGAACAGAGCCAAAGACCTGGATCTGAGCTCATTAAAATTTTGAAAAATTTGAAATTAAGAGCATTCATATTTTGCTTTTAATTTAAAACTCCTGATCATTCATTTCCACTCTGTTTTGACCAAGACATACACTGTGTCCTCAATATCAATGCATCTACATAGTGCCTGGCCTTTCTCAGATCGCTTCATCAGATGGGTGACCTCCTTGCACCTGAGCACAGCTGCCACTGTCAGAATTGAGCAGGTTATGAAGCATAGCTTTGAGATTTTTAGCTTTTACTTGAGTATATTTTTGAGTGTAGACCAGTAAAGCAATAGAGGTGCTCTAGATCTGGAATTGCCCCTTTCCTGTGTAAAAGATAAAGTTCTATCCGCAATCTCCAGAACTGTACTCTTTGTTTTCATAACCTTAAGAAAATACAGAATGTTTTTACTTACAGCTGGCTTCTTTGAATATACTTCACATATATCTAAATGCATCTTATTAACATACCTTCACTCCCAGGGGATATTCTAGTTCAGACTGGATGAATTTTTGGTATTTTCAACTGTTCATTGTCTTTTCCACATCCTTTTCTATAGATTCTTAAAATGTGAAGTTTCTGTTATTCTGATTTCTTGGTGGTTATTTCAAATGTTTTTGTTTGTTTTTTTCTTTTATTAAGTTATTCACCTCACCACTATATTAAGACCCTCCAGGGAGCAATTGATGATTTAGGCAAAGTGTTTTGTGTGTGAATTAGACTATTCTGCTCTGTATGAATTTTTGTGAAGTGTTTATTACCTCAGGATCTGACCACCTTCAAGTAGTATGTTAAGTAACCAAATCTGTCACAGGTTATTTGCTTTTTATATCATTTCCTCAGACTTGCAGTGAAATATTTTCCTTTGGTATTGTTCTCTGTTGTTATTTCTTAAATGTGAGATCTATTTATTTGTGCTACAGAGTGAAGGATGAAAGAACTGTGTCTTGCATTTGTATCAAAAGGCTGAGTTCTTTGTTCCCAGGGATGTTCGTCCCAAAGTCAATTCTGAAGTAAATAGGTGTTGCCTACTTTTCACAAGGCAGAGTTCTGAACTTTATTAAAATATTAATAATAATAATTACTACTGCTGCTGATACATCATTTGGCTGCTCAATAAGTCTTTTTAAGCATGCCATTTCACAATATTTTACTGATGAAACTTGAGAGAAAAAAGTCCAACTTGCAGTGTAACAACATTTCCTGGAATTTCAAATCTAATTTCTGTATTAGATAATGTGGTGAACATTACCCCTCTTTCTGAGGGCTAAGCTTTTTTTCTGTAGATATTTCTCATCTCTTGACTTCTGTAAGAAACCGCTAGTAATGGTTATCTTTTGTAAATGCAGTTATGCATGCCACTCCCCATATATTTGCTTTTGCATTATCTTGAGATGTGCAAACTTTGTTACTATCGTATATATATTTATGGGTAGTTATTGTCAAATATGTTATACTTAATGGTATACTTATAAAGAAAAGACAGATGAAAACTAGAAGCTAAAATGAATTTATTCTTTTCATGATACATTTTTTGTTTTACAGAGTTTTCAGGTAAAATGTAATGGAGGAACTAATCCATTCACAGCTCTCAGAGAATTGAGTCAGAATGGTTTGCATTTGTATCTGATAAAAACTGTTGGTCTCTCTCCATCCCCTGAATAGTGAATGCTGAGACTCTTCCTGCTCAGAAAGGCTTATTACTGCTAAATTGGCTTTTAAACCAACCTAATACAGGTCATAAAGTGTGGTAAATTGGCAGCTACTCTAACTGATGAAAAAAATAATTGCAATGTGAGGCAGGATAAGTTCTAAACTAATTTGTCCCTAGCACAAAATAGGTCTTATCTAACACAGAAAAACCTATGCTCAAGTAACCTTGAATTTTTGCCTTGAAGACAAAAAATCCCTGGAATTTTTAGTCAGGGAAGTGGCCACTCTCTAGAGCTAATGTAACCTGAGGAGCAAACTTCCTCGATTTCTTTCATCCCAGTCAGTAATTTACAGTGGCCAAATATTAATTGTAAATATGTAAACAATTCTAAGCAGCAAAATCTTGTTGAATACTCTTCACTAATTCTAGCGATAATGCATTTTGAAATGCCTTTTGGATTGTTTCATCATAAACTTCAGAATAAATTTCCTTTCTACAAGACATAGTGCTTTGCTCTAGGAGAAGCAATACTTTTAAAAACTGAGGTAAATATCTGATGCAGCTTATGGATACACCCTGAAGCAGAACATAATATTTGCATAAGAAATTACTGACTTATCACATAAATTTTCCTGTGTAATTTGCTAGCTTGCCTTCAAGGGGAATGTAAACCTGAAAGAGGGAGAAGTCAAATGTAAAAGAGCCATTTCTGCTCCAAAAGAGCAGTCTTATCTGAGGGATGTGTGTTGTATTCTGATAGGAAGGGGATTGTCTCTCAGGGATACATGGGGGGATACAAGGGGATACATGGAGAATTTTGTAGGGAACTGATGAGACTTCTTAGTTGAGATATTGAAGATGTATTTCCTGTATATCATGCTGAAAAAGTAGGGCATCTTTATATGTATTTACGCTTCTTTAAAATGTAATTACAACATCAAGGATATTAAGGAAGACAAAACTACTTCTAAAGCTGAATTGCTCATAACTAGCAATGGTTTATCAGACTAAGATACCATAATGTAATGTAAAAAGTGTTTTTTAAAGGAAGAAGAATTGGCATATATAAAGGGAAAATGTTTATTAATGACAGAGTCATCTACATAATTCAAGATGCAAACAGTAAAAAATAAAAGAAAAATGGTGGCTGGCTGGTGGTGAGCATGCACACAAATAGGTTACCTGTAGCTGAAAATAAAGCTCTACATTAATGCCAGCAACAAAAGAAAACTGCAGTGTGGGCTGGTAGAGCATGATGCCAGACATCACTGCTTTAAATATTTATTTTTTGAACAATGATTGTTGGTGGCCAAGAAAATTGGAAACGATCTTTCCATGCAGTATTTTTTATTAATCACAGGATTGGGGATTTTGAGAGCAACACAGCTGTGTGTGATTCTTGAATTGGAAATATGATACCTCTCCTTCATTTAACAGTCAAGGGTATTGGTGTGATAAGTTGTTGTCCATTCGAAATCACTAAAAAAGGACATTAAACTCAGTAGATTCTTGCCCATTTACCATCAGATATTTTTATCATTGATTCTCATCTACTTCTTTTTGTCAGTAAGCTACACACAGCACTACCTTAAATATCATTCTGCCAAGAGCATCTTCATCATGTCATCAAATTCATGACATGAATGGCTTGGAGGTGTTTTTCTAGAGAAGGACACAGATCAGCTGGGAAATAATTGAACCTCGAGGTTACAAAACACTAGGTGGAGGGGTTAGGATTTAATTTTGGAATTGTTACTTATTAAATTCAGTGAAGTAAAATCAAGCTACATCATTGATCCATTTCCCATCTGCAGTGTGTTTCTTCCCGTTTATTCAAATCATTGAAAATGAGGAAGTTGTTATTTCTATTGGATTGCCTGTAGTCATGCACTGGAGAAAACTTATTCAACAATCAGCATCTATCTTGAGGCTCTGATCTATTTGTAAAATGCAGACTGTTTTATTCTTGGTGTTTGTGGAGAATGCATAAAAGTTCAGAGTCTGAATGATCCCAGTGGAGTCAGGGAATCTACTACAACATAAGGTATAAATAACTATTGAAGTATCTTGAAATTGGTATTGCTTTTGTGCCTTATTGAAGTTGATGTTTGTACAGTTGTGAGGAAAATGCAGTGCTCAGTAAAGAGAGGATCTGTTGAATAACTGGAAAAGGTCTTTCTGGCCAGGCTTTTGAGAACCATGCTGTGCTGGTCTCTGCTGGAATCTGTATTTTGCGTACCTCACTATAGCCACATTTTCTGTCAATGCCAGAATTGTTGTATTCAGTCATCATTCATGGAAATATAAAATTTTTGTAGTGCCAAGTGGTGGAAAGACAATGACATCTGAATTTCTGCATTGCGTGATACATGCATATCCAAAACATATGGAAATGTCTGTGACTGCAGATGACTACCTCCAGCTCCTTTTAAAGTAAGCATTTGATCATTTGCACATCAGATGTCCTGCTAGTCTGTAATTCTGCAATATGGTGCAATGTAATTCTTTGTCATTAGGTTGGCCATGAAATCTCACTGCTAGCAATATATTATGAGACAACATGACCCACCAAACAACTAAAAGCCAACCCCACCTCATAGAACAAGATGGATAATGTGGTAACCAATAGCATTATCAAAACCAGTGTGATGGAATCAACCAAAGGTTTAGAAATACTGCACTGATTTAGCACATTCAATTTTACAAAAGTTAGCTATTCAGTTCAGGAGATGTTTAAGTGAATTGAAAACATAGCATTGCAGATGCCAGCTAATGTACCTTGCTCTTGGGATGAAGAGGAATGGCTACACAATCTGAAACAGCAGTACTATTCATTTGAAGGTTGAGATTCTAGTTCAAATGGAGTCGAAACCAACTCAGTCTGAAACAGCTTTGTTCCAGGCAGAATGTACGAGCAGAGATTACAGAGTCAGACTTGCAAAGATCACAGTGGTACTACTGCCATGTATACTTTGATGTATCAAAGCAGACCTCACATCTGGATGCCACGCCAAAGGTTTTTTGCTGTGTTTTGTTTCAGAAACTTCTTTTTTCTTTGCTGCAGGAGGTGGTAGCATTACTCATGTAGAAGGTGTATACAGCAGCTTTGTAGAGTACAGTATTTTCAAGCAGTAGAACAATATTCTGTCTGTTGTGGAATTCTGCCTTACTTGTGTTCGGGAGATATAAAGAATTAAGATCACGAAAAAAAATTCTGGCTTTCTGCATATCTACCTGACACTGCACCATTCCCTCAGGAATTCAACCTGTACTGGCAATTGGTAAACACAAAGCCAGATTTTGAAAAGTATACTGTTGGCTAACATGCAGATAAAAAGCCAGAGGGGACTCCTGGTATGCCTGGGCTCAAGCCCCAATGGAAACTTTGTTTGGACTAAGCTTTTGATTGTGATTTATCAAGAATTCCTTCAAAATAAGAAAAATCCAGAGCCTTAAATAATGTCACAAAGAAAAGAGATTAGCTGGTTTTCTCACAGTGCAGAGCTGTGAGCCAAGCCATCATTGGCACAGCTATGGGCTGTATCCATCAGCTGCCTTATCCTGGAAGAATGCTTTAATGTATTGACTGTTTATCTTTTCAACATCTGCTTCTTTCAATCTGGTCTCATCATCTCCATTTTGTTCTCTTCATTTCACCATGAAAGGATTATTGTAAATAAAAATCTTTTAAACACATCCTGTTCAGATTCAGTTATAACTCACCATTTCTGAAGTTTTAAAGCCTTTGTATTATTATCATCTCTACACTGATAACTGCTAGAGACCAGATATACAATGAAAACTACGCACTAGCAGAAAAGCCATAATGTTACAGTGGTGAAACCAGCAGGGTTGGTACAGATCATAAACCAGTTCCCCTTCTGTTTAAGTATAGTGATAGAACTATCAATCCCTTCCATTCAAGGCAGCAGAATTGGAGGCTGTTTTTTTTTCTCCTCTCAGAATTATATTGAGCACCCAGAATTTTTGCTGACTTTACCTGGAGCTACAATGCAGAGCAACCTTGGAAATCTAGTCCCTGTAGTTTTCTATGAAGTATTGTTCAGATTGCCCAGAGAGGTTTTGGATGCCCTCAGACTGGAAGCATTGAAGACTAAGCTAGATGGGACTTTCAGCAACTTTGTCTAGTGGGTGGTGCCCCTACCTGTAGCAGGTGGATTGGAGCTAGATCATCTTAAAGGTCTCTTCCAACCGAAACCATTCTATGATTAGAATAATTTTGAGTTCAAATGCCTTATCTGGGCCAAAAATGTTGATGAAGTGCTCTGTTAATGTTGATTACATACCCTGAAAAGACATTGTAGTTGGCTCACAGATACTAGGCATCTGAAATATTCCTATAGAACTACTGAAAATTTTGGGGAGTGGAAGTCAGTCTGGAGATATTCAAGGTTGTGTGAATGTGAGTTCTGTAGATACAAGAAGTTTCATGAAGTGTTGTTTCTGGAGCAAATGGAGGAACATCAGTAGTAAGCAAACTAATTTCCATCCTTTTTGTTATAGTATCAGATGCACACAAATTTGGCACAGATTCCCAGACTTCAGCTGGTGTTCAAATTATTTCTTTACCACGTCCTTTGAAACAGAATAAAACAGTAAAATATTGCTCAAAATCAAGAGTTGTTAGTGCCTTTCAGGATTTAATGATTTATCACTTGATGGCAAAAAATCACTGTGAATGTTTTTATGTCTATTTGACAGCAGAACTGAGCTCTGATTGTGACTCTTCACTTAAATGAGATATATTTATTCTGTTTTGCCTTGCGTGTATGTTTGTTTGTTTTACCTGGCTTGGATTTTCTCTGACTGTGCTTCTTGGGCTGAAGGAGGGAAATTAGTGAAACTTTTTATGCCCATTAAGGAGAGATGTCAAAAAAAAAAAAGAAAAAAAAAAAGGATAACAGTTCTGTGGGGTTTTTTTTGTTGTTTGGTTGGTTTGGGTTTGATCGTTTGTTTGATTTTAAATGTAGAGTTTTTAGTTTTGTAGTCTTCAAAGTTTGTTTTGTCTAAATCATTGGTCAAAGTAGATCAGTGAGACTCCACAGGAAACCTTGCTTGGTTTGTGCAAAGCTAAATTTTATCACTTTTATCTACAAGAGAACTGTCTTTGCTGACACGGGCCTTGTACATCATCTTCAGTGCCAAAGCGGAAAAAGGACTGTGGCTATCGCACTCAATCTGTCTATCATCATGTTTTTTATTTCCTGACTTTGTTCGTCTCTCTTTACTTCTGATCTACAGCCTGGTTTCAAATTTTTGTGACGCTGAATAAATCCAGAAATAGGGTGTTTTTTTTCTGTACTGTTAATAACCTGTGCAGGTTATTCAAATGATTTTTGTGCACTTCTGCAAAGCTTTTTAACAAATAATTTTTTCATTAAAATATTTATATCTTTCTCTAGACAAGAAAGAAGATCTGAGATCTTTTGGTAGTTAGTTTTTGTTGTTTGTTTGTTTGTTTGGAAACATTTATTTATTCAAACTGTTTTATTTCAAGTACATGTCAGCATTCTCCACAGATTATTAACAGTGAATCCATTCCTCCAAAGTTAACACTGATTCAGTGATAATCTTTAGACCAGAAGCATTCTTCTTTGTACTGAAAAATTAAGCTAGAAAAGCTCTTAGGCTCACTGGAAAATCGAGTTGATTAATTGCAATGTGCTTATTGCAACATCTGCCCTTGATAACTGGGCTGTAAAGTGATGCCTTCTTCATGCAGAGATTGCATCTGGATATGCTGATGCCATCTACTCCACTGTCCAATAAAATTTTTTTTCAAATCGAACCACGTTATTCTTGAATTGTTTCTAACTGCAGTATGATCACTGCTTTGCATCCACAGGTTGAGAGATCACTGTAGTACTTGAAATATTACAAAATACTTGCTTTCTCCTAGGGACCTGCACTTTCCATACAAGTGAAGCCGCTAATAAATTGGCATAATATACATGCTTTTTGATCCAGATCTCTTAAACAAACAAACAAACAAACAAACAAACAAAAAACCCTGCAAATTATGGAGAGCTAATTCTGAGTGAAATCTCTAGACTACACCCATTTTTGCTCATTCTAAATTGATTTGGCTATTCACGGTGTCCTTATGGTATGCAGTTGTCTTATGATCTACTTCATATCTAGACTGGTTTACTGTAGCTAAGAGTAGTTGCAAACATCCTAATGGCTGTATGCAGCATAGTAAGGGAACAGGAATATCAGAAATATGTTTTGCAGGGCTATCTAGAATATAGGATAGCCACTTCAGTCCTTCCGTAAGCCAGAGTGCATTTCTAACTTCTCTCAGATAGGAACAGATAAAACAACTCTTTACCTCATTACCAGCACAAAACTGTCCTCTGTGTAAAGACAGACCTTTTGAGCGAGCTTCTAAAAAGACTTACACTCCATTTTTTACCCTAAATTTGGCTTATTTCATTTAAGTCCACCTATATCTATTATTTCCATAGCATTTGCACACCTCTAGCAATTATAGCAGTCCAGAAGTGAGATATTGAGAACATTTAAAATGCATTTTCTGTTAGAAATTGCATCCTGCTCATGGATAGCAAAGTATGCTGATTTGTTTGGTGAGCCATTAGAGGTCTCCGATTATACAATCAAGAAAGTCTCTATGAAGAATTGTCACAGATATTTACTGATTATATAAGGCAGTGCATCATTCTAATATTCACTGTAGCCTAAAATACAAGAAAGGTATTTTTCCACCAATTTATTTGTGTATCTGACCATGTAAAGTAATGGAGTCTTGCCACATGTCTGGCATTCAAAATTTTGCTCAGAATGGTTAAAATAAGTCTATCACCTGAAAATTATGTGAAATGAAGCAGAGCTGAAGTTATGCGAACTGGATGCTACAGTTACAGAATTATGATGTCGAGTAGACAAGAGAGAAGTGTTCTAAAGAACTTAAAATCATTTTCTCTGGAAACTTCCATTTTTCAAGATGACCCTGTGTGCAATGGCAGATACACTGTAAAAAGCAACACATGGGTTTCCCCTACCCGGAAGCCGAATAGCAAAGATTTTCTTTTTGGTTTAATTACTTGGACATTTTCTAGCATAGGAACTATAATGAAAGGAAAGAAGGCAAAGAAAAAAAGAATTATCTGAAAGGAATATGATTTAAAAAGATGGCTTTCCAATTTTTAAAGTGGAATTGGGTAATGAAAACAAAGCAGATGTATAAATTCAGATTTGAATTGTAATGTGAAACCAAACTACATTTCTGAACACAAAAATAAGACATTCCTCTGTGAAATTCATTTTACAAAGAACTCAAATTTTAATTCTTACTTACTCATGTGCTCTAAAATCTCTAGGACATTTTGCAGTTTGCATTTTGCAATAATCATGTACAACAGCAATCTCTGCCCTTTGCAGGCATGGAAGCAAGAAAAATAATTAGAATATGGCAATTTTGCTTTCTTTTTAAATAAGAGCTTATCCAAACGTGCTAGACGAATCCTATCTAAACAAGATAAAAATCCTAATCTATTTTAACCTGATGAAAATAAATGAAATGTTTTGGGTTTAAATCATCTATTTCAAAAATATTAAGACACAATATACAGAAATAATAATTTTGCATTCATTTTATTTGTTGTTACATTTTTCAATATTTTTGTCAAAAATTCTCAAAGCACTCTGCAGACATTTCACCTTTGCCATAGATGAAATGTTTTCTCATTAACCTAAGTAGACTGTGAGGGAGAGTGTGGCCCTTCTAGAAAATCCTAGAGGAAGTTTGACTCATCTGGGTCAATAGGCAGGAACCTCTGCATTTGCAGTTTAAAATCTCCAGAAAAATTTAGAAACAACTGATGATTGTTCTAAAGAGGATATATGAAACTGCTTCCTGGTGATTTTTCAAGATCTATCTGTACACTCTTATTATTTTTTTGAATAATAGACAAAATTAATTTGTCTGCCAAAGCTACTAATGTAGCTTCATCTTTAACTGTACCTAATTCTCCTCAAGATGAATGAAAGCAGCCTATTAATGCCTTTACGAAGTGAAATCAAAGAGTATTCTCTAAAATTTGAAGTGAGGACTCAGAGTCGTTTCTCTATGCTGTTAGACTTCCATATTTTCTAATTGCTGATGGTAGAGCAGTATATGTGTGTTTTCAGTAGAAGCAAAATCACCAAAAAATTCTCAGAACTCTGCAGTCATGTCTGTGATGTTTGCTTTCCGTCATTTCCTTTTATATTATTTTTGTTACTTATATATGGTTTGTTTACAGGAAGAGAAATAGCCATAGATTCTTACTAGAATCTAGCAATTACTTAAGATCAAAAACAATGACATGATCAGAGATCTAGGCCATTTATCAGAAGTAGAATTTTTAGGATATTTACTGAAATATGCCTCTAGCTGGCACTGCAAAAAGCCATTAAGTAATGAAAGCACTTCATCTGTTCTTTGAGCTAAATTTGCTTTTGTTAGCATCTTGGATGCAAAGCAGGAATATGGACATGATCAGGACACCTGCCCTGGGCTATTGCCCTAAACGAGGGTGCTGCACAGAGCAGCTGTCCAACAGCAGATCTCATCCCCTTCTGGATTGTACCTTCCCCAACTTGCTGAGCCATGAACAGGGCAAGGAGCTTTGCAGGTCACAGGATAAGTGCTGCTTTGAAGAGGTTCTCTGCTGCCTCAGAAACATGTGGCTGTGCAAGGAAGTGTTCTCCCTTTTTTTCTTCTTTTGAGCAGTATTGTTTTCAACCTGAATCAGTTTCTCAGATGAAGATGACAAAGCAGCTTACAGTGTGATACTGCAAACGCATTATATAAGCAATGCAGATGCATAAAAGAATAGTTTGATGGTAAAGACTTTCTGCTTTTAAACACCGTTGAATGCATGAAGATCTACTATGCCAGTAATCTAGTGTCAAATAGTTTCAGATTCTATAAATTAGCTTCTGTTTCATTATAATGAAGTTTTCTTGCGATTGTTGTACACAATTCTGGCACATTAATTCTGGATTAGGCTGGTAGCCAGTGTTAGTTGTGCTGTCGTTCTTGAAAATACTATTTTCTGCTGTCTTTATGAAGATTAACATGGTATAATGACAATCCAGAGAGGTAGAAGTAAATCTAGACATATTAGTACCCTGTGTAAATGCTGTCATTTATCCATGCAAACATAATTATTAGAAGAATTCTTCTGGAGAAGAATTTAATTTTTATTTTAAAATAGCTTTCCAAATTCCAACAGTAATTTCATTTTCACATAAGACAAGATGCACAGAGACAAACCTTTGCTCATACTAGTATTACCTAGCAAGAGTATACAATTTTCTTGTCAATGTATTAGAATTGGCTTACGATGCAGCTGAGAGTTTAATCGTGGGCTACGTTAGCATTCTACAATTCCATTATGAATCCCACTTGTTATTTCTTCCCATTGTTTTGTGTTTTTGGGGTGTTTTTGTTGTTGTCATTGTTGTTGTGGAGTTTTGTTTGTTTTTGTTTTGTTTTTTGTTTTTTGCATATATTATTTTAAGGAATAAGTGCAAATTGTTGCTATCTAACAAAAGCAACTGTTGAGATCTTTCTGAAATGTAAGTATAGGTCACAGTAGCCCATACTTGCCATAATCTGCTTAATATCAAGTGTCATGTAAATCTGCATTGCTTTACAACATACTGTTTTCATGTAGTATATCTTCAAGCCTAGACTGAAACCTAAAATGTGATTAGTATAATTTTCTGAGTTAACAAAATTCATGAAGAGACCACAACAGCCATAAAGGCTTCATAACTTCTGAATGAAATCCCGAGATTAAAATATTTTGGTTCAAATTCACACAAAGTAATTCCAAGCAGTCCTACCGTGCTACACAAGTTTCAACCTTGCAGTCTGAGCAAGCCAAAAAAGCCTTGCATTTGCATGTAAGAAATGTAGTTTAGGAATCATCCTTTATGACCAAACTATTGAATGTGAAGATGGAGAAACCTACTTGGTGTTACCATAGGTGAGCTTTCAGGAACACACAACATTGAGTAAGCTTTCTTGGAACTGCTTGCAGCTCAAAGACCTTGAAAAGCCAGTGTTTTTTTCCTCACAAACCACAATGAACATCAGAGTTGGCATTCAATTGTCACAACATCAGAGCAGCTATTTGAAGTAGAAAGCTAAAGATAATTACGAGGTTATGACGCTTCTTTCTTATCTGAGATGACTGTGTATTGATTAATATTTCAGAAATCTTATTTTCTTAGGAAATTTCATAGCAAAACATGAAACATGTTCAATGATGTATTTAGAAATGTCATTGATGTTGCAAGTCCAAGTTAAAGACATAATGGGATTTTCATCTCATAGTCAAAAACAGTTGTTCATAAATACAGATGATCTTTACCTCCAGGCTTCAGATGTGTCAGAAAAATATTTGATTTCTGTAGGATAGATATCTTAAATATATGTATCTGGGTTTGCTGCAGATCTTAATATTTGTGATTATCTTATTACAGCAGTGTGGCTAAAAAGCTGGGTAGGTGCTGACAGCGTTTCTGGCATGTCTGCCTAATAGATTTTGCTCTTCTACTTTTGCCTGGAAGACCAACCAGTTATAGTATATAGTGTGGTGTCATAAACTCCTGGAGGTGAGAGTACGTGTTACACACTGCTGGAGAGTGTGAAATCCACACTATCCAGTACTAATTGCTATCTGTTTATTTTAAATTTCCTGGTTCATAAAAACCAACTTCCATTCTTGAATAATTTACACTGTATTTCATTCTGCTTGTGGTTGCCTGTGGTCATCCAGATTTCCAACCGTCTGGTCTTGTATCAAATGAAAACGCAGGGGGAAATATTTAAGAAGTACCAGTGCAGCTAGGTGACTCTGCTATTCCTTTACTTGAATTTTTCTTTTCTTTGTACTTGCCAGCTAGAAAAATGAGAGAATACCTCATTATTAAACCATACAGTATATCAGTTCCCTAAAGGATTCTGGCATTCTTATTTGACGCTAAGACTTATATTCATAGACAACGCACTCAATCATTTTCCTTTTTGATTAATTTCTTATTCTTCCTTTCCATTAGTTTCTGAGAATAAATCAGCAACATATCAATATTCCTTTGGCTACATGGCAAAATATGGATATTTCTCCAAACTTATTTTTTGTTATTCCTCTAATAGCTGCTTAAAGGTTTATGAGAAAAAATAAAACCTACCGTAGGGATAATCTCAAAGATGGCAAGCAGCTTTTGCCAAATGGTTCGCAGCAGCCGTGCAATTACCTTATCACTTTATTTCTCCAAAGGGAAACACTCTTTTCTCATCCTTTTGCTGCAGAATTTGTGAAACTCTTAAAAAAAAAAAAAAAAAAAAAAAAAACCTTTCTATTTTAAAGGTCTGATTTAACATGAAAATTATATGCATTGTAAATGTTTTCTCTGCAATTTACTTGTCATAAATGTCTATTGTACTCAAAACCTCTACAGGGAGTTGGTTATATTTATACTGCATGTACTTACAAATTTGTTAAAAAAAAAAAAGACACAATGACAATAAGAATAGAAATATTTTGACTAGTTAAAAAACCCTGGATACAAAGATTGATTTCAGCTCAAATGCAACTGTCCATGGTTTGTGTTTAAACTGGACTTTATAGTAGGAATTAGGTACATGCTATCGTACTTTTATAATCAGGAAATCACCAAACTGAATACAAATATTGTGTAGGATTGTCAAAAGATATCCAAAGCACTTGCACACAAAAATATTGCAAGAAATAATGCAGAGGGCTCAAATCACTGCTATCTTTGTGCTAATTTTATTCTGATGCAATGCTCTGATTTTTGTGGGAAAAAAAAGTAGTCCAAAAAATGCTTCTGTAGTCCAAGCTGTGGTCTAGTTTGAATCCTACAGGCAGAGAGAGTTCTTTGGAAAGCCCTTTTTGGCTTCCATGAGGAAAGGACCTTATTGGCTGATGGCTCCACAGAAAAAAAGTGAAAGAACTCAATTTTCACCAAAAGTAGCCTTAATCAGGCACTCAGCCCCCATCAGCACTCGGTTATTAGAGTTATTCACTGGAAAGGCAGCAGGATTTGAGGTGGAATAGTTGTTTCAAGCTCTCACATGACTGAGATACAAATACTTTAATTCTCATAGGGAAAATGCTTCCATTGGAAAGTCTTGTGCAACAGTTTGTATTTCACAGTCTTCAATTATCGTTTAAAAACTATTAGCTGGTTGATTTTATTTAAATACAGTTGCTCATAGTGGACTGTATTCCTGTGTATTTGGCCACTGTGTGTGACAGAGGGGTGTTTGTGTGTGCTCCTATGAGGATGCAGCATGATCTCTGTTATGCATGCCTTCAAAATGCTGGACGTCTTGGGAGCATTCACAGATGTGGGAGAAACCAAAGGCACACAAATGCAGTTCAGAAGTGTTCTTTATTACTTGATTAGGACTGTTTGGGTATTTATTCATGAAGAAAAAAAAAATGCCAGAATCTGTTCACTAAAACTAATCCTTTTCCTTCAGAAATCTGCCTTCTTGGAGGAGTTTTAATAAATTGTTTCAAATTCATAAACTATATCTAATTTGGATGAAATGTTTTCTAAATGGAAGTGTACCAAGATGTTTAAGCTTAGACTAACTTTCATTGAAAAGCATAAAATAATGACGCTACTTACATTTAAAATGCTGGAATTTAAACAATGTTTTGAAACAATAAACAAAATCCTTTTATGTTTAATGAGAAATTTTTCCTGATCTTTCAGTTAGGGATGATTTTGGGATCTTAGCCTGCTCAGGCTTTTTGGAGCTGTGGATTTCCTCTTTATGTGTGACAACACGTAGAGATGGAAAACCTTTTCCTGTCAGGCCTTGCATACTGTATGTTATGGACAGAAGGGAAAGTGAGCCCTGAGATTCTATCCCCTGCCTGCAAGCAAATAAGTGTTGTCAGATGGTCTTCCTCAACAATTTTATTGAAAGAAAGTTGTCCTCATTAAAGCTTTAGCTATGCAAGGACCGCAATAGTGACAGAGTTGTTCAAGAAGTCACTGACAGATCCAGAAAATAAAATCAAATATTTTTGTTATATACGAATGATCATGGTATCTCTGGTGAGTGACTGTGATGTATTGAAACAATCATAAACCATCAAATGAATCAGTGCATCAAAAAATAGCAAGCTTTGGCATGACAAGAGCAATTCATTCTAGAGCATTCTCTTCGTAATTTTGTCAGTTATCCTAGTAAACCTCAAAATGTGTAGTCTTACCATCAACTGAATGTCCTGCTGGCATCGAGCTTTGGTTCCCTGCTGAAACGCAGGCTGGTGGCACAGGGCTGCCCTCTGATTTTACATCTTAGCAACTGAAGCTGCTGCCAAGCCAATTTTTTACTGAGTACCAGTCCCAAGAGACCTAGGAGCTGTGTAAGGCATGGAAGGAATATCACTGCTATCTTGATAGCCATGGAGCGTCTTTGTTAGCCTCTGTACGTTTGTTAACAGTGAAACAGCTGAGCTGGCAGTGGGTCTGCTTGTGTTCCTGCCTGCTGAGACAGGCTTCCCTGGAACAGCACACGGATCTAACAAACTGCAGTAGCGTTGCTCCTGTGCAGATTCTGTGCAATAAAATCAGAATGCGCAGTGCTGTATGGCAGGCTCATGGCTGAGTGTCACTGAGGAGCCCAAATTAAATCATACCTCCAGAAGTTGCAGTTCCCCAGGTACCAATATGAAAATAATCCAGCTCTAAAGATAAATTTTCCCCACACCTCAAAAGCAGAGTACATCAAATTTTGCAAGAAGGAAAAAAAACAGTAGCTGTAGGGATGGTTTCAGCAATTTTAGTGTGTGTAGAGGAAACCTGGGGCTATTAGCATATTTTTTACCTTTTTGACAGCAAGTAATGTTCTGTGGCAGACAAATCTACAGGAAATAAAATTTTATGATGTGATGTAGCCATACTGGTTATATATCTGTACAGTGCTGGCAGACTATCAAAAGACGCACACTTCGAACATTTTTGAATGTGACTTGAAAGCAGCTTGACTTCTGTAATCATAAACACTGACAAGTATGCTCTGCGTGCTCACACCAGATGATGTCTCTTTTCATATTAGAGTGATGGTGGTGTACAACTCATCCAGCAAGTTCAAGGGGAACTCTAAGGAGAATGAATTGTTTCTGTCTCACCTAAATGTTGATTACCAACCAGTTGGACTAAAACAGGAACGTCATGCATAGCACTGTAATTCCTCCATTTTCTATCTTGTTACGTTACTTTTAGAATACCTATAAATACTGCTGATAACCCTTTCTTTTCCTTTGTAAGTGTTCTAGCAATCTAGAGCCAAAGCTTCTTTCCATTTGTCCTAGAATAATCCCCGATGGATGGTACTGCTAATGTAAAAGTGAGGACAGCTAATTGCAGACATAAGTCTTTCTTTATGTGTGTACATGTATGAGTATTTACAAGAAAAATTCTGACCAGTCTATACTTAATTTTAAATCTTTTTCTTACTCTCCCCAAGTTAATAATGTTAAATAGATATAGATCAGTTGTAAGCATAAGTTTCAAAAATACCTCTCTCTTCAAGCTGCTGTTTCTACCTACTAGAAATGATGCAAGTGATTTCTGTCCACATTGAAAATCAGAGTAATTTGTGATGTCATTCCCTTTCTCTCTGTGCATAGGTAGTAAAACCAAGCTGAAATTGCCTTTCAAGAATGAGTTTCGGTGGAAGAATCAAAATCAAGCCTGCCAGTGTGAGGAAATCCAATTGTGTTGTCAAGTACTTTTCTTTCATGAGAAAGGCTACACGTCATCTATAAACATGGAAGTGCAAGCAAGTAATCTAATCTAATCTAATCTAAGTGATCTAATATAAGGAAGGTATGTTCTGCTTTCTGCTATCATCCTGAAAGAATGATTCAAAAAGGTGATTCTTTCTTCTTTTTTTCCATTATTTTACTGTGGCCCAGATTCCCTGTACTGGTCAGTAAGATAGGAACGTAATGTGCAATTTGTTGGAGGCTTTCTTTTCTTCATGCTAGCAATGAAGCTCAGTGCAGGACTGACTCCCAGAATGCAGACAGAGCTGCCTGGTTTTGAAGGTTCATAATTCAGTCAATCTGACTTCAGTTCTCTGCTCAGCGATCTTCGCCGCATCTGAGGAACCACAGGCAAACCTGGCACTTGAAGTGTGTATGGGGAGGGCATGAATCTTTAGGATTTTTTTTTTACAGTGTATTTAAAACACGGGACTTGGGTGTGTAAAAGCTCGACTTCTTGCCTGTCATTGTTAGTTCCTGCTTTTCCAGATAGCACCTCTTCCATTGCACCTTGCCTCTGTTGAGGCATCAGATCTTCACAGCAGCAGTGCAGCCGATGGGATCGGTAGCTGACTTGTAGCCAGACAAGTATATCTGCACATATGCCTTGGAAACTTGCGGGGCAGCACTGTAGAGATGCTGTCAGTCTGCAGAGAGGCAAACTGGCATGCAGAGCGGGCAGCCAGCTCCTAGAGTGGGGCTTTGCTTGGAGCATGGTACGCTGTCTCTTGAGAGTTAAAACAGATGCCAAGTGGAGGATTCTGTCTCCCTCTGCGTGCTGTGCCACTAGGGGCACAGGCTGGGTGTGCAGGCTGATGTGGCTTATGGGAGTAGAGCCCACCCCGTGACAAACGTAATCCCTGATGTGAGTCTTAGGGGAGGACTTGCTTTCGTTCCTAACCAGGAAATATATCTCCCACCAATACTGAAGCAGATCAGCTAAAGAAATAAAGTGTTTTTTTAGAGAGGAATACACAGAGTGTAGCAAGACATTCAGCATACCAATTTTCAGCAGGCTTTCTGCAAAATTAAATAAAATAAGCAGGTGCTCCTTTAGAAATGTAGTGTTTTTTGGTTTTTTTTTTTTTTTTTTTTTTTTTTGCTGAGGGCTGTTTCAGTATACAATGCTAATACTGCCATGCCAGATTTTACACAACAGCTGCCACTGATGCTGGCTGCTATGAAAAAAAAAACCTCCTGAAGTGATCTGTTCTATAAGCTTCTCAGTTTAAACCATAGCTGTACCTCATGGCTGTGATTTACCTGTGGAAGCTTAGCATTAGCTTGGTCAGGAATGCTGTGCTTAGCCTTTGCTCAAAGTCGAGTTAAAATCTACAATGGAAAATTTTGTGCAGTGAAATGCATTAGTATTCCATAGAAGTCAGAATACACCTATACACTGACCTCTATTTTGAATCAATTTTACAGCTTTAAATGATTAAGGCTTGAAATAAATGATTGAATATGCCTTGTGAGAATATGTGCAGTGAATAAAAAGATGACAGATACTTCATTTTCTGCTGAGACCTGGAGAAGACTCATGTTAAAAAAATTAGCAGAGTGATGATGGGGTAGTAATCTGAATTTTCATTTTCAATTAACAGAGGGATTTGCTTAACCACGATTTTCCTGGGATGTTTAGAATCTTTCTTAACATAGTATTGCTTTTTGAGCCCTACTGTCCTCTCCTTTTAACTTTATGAAGTTATATGTCTATGCTGGAGCTGTCCACTGATAGAAAGAAACTTATAACAGATGTTCCCAGCTGAAAAGAGGCTGCATTGATTTCCCTATGGCTGGCTGTTAAACTGTAAAATCATTTCAGGCACTTGACCTGTGATTTGAGAAGACTTAGGAACGGATCTGAAATCTTTAGGAGTGCTATTAGATAATATATAATACATGTGTGGCAAAAAGAGACAGTAGCATCCACTCAGATCTAGCTTTTAGGCCCAGTATTTAAGTATGTATTTCTTGAGAGGCTCCAGTGTACTCTATAATTAATGTATTCAGTAATTTATCACCAAAACCTGTGGGAAATAATGCCCTTTAACAGCAGATAGAAAGATCACCTTTTTAAAATTCACTGAGCAGAACCTATGCAGACCGGTGTCTCCTCCCTCCTTTCGGACCTGAAGGTACTTCCACTTTTTGTTTTATTAAAGTTCTTATTTGTCTGGACATTAATGTTATTGAGCACGTTGTTGGAAATCATGGGACTGATCTTGCACTTCTGTCAGTGAAGCTGACCCAGCAGTGTCAAACCTTATGTACGTTTATTTCCTGGACAGACAGAAGAGGCAATTTCAAACAAAATAGGCAGACAGAAATTTCCTTTTGGAGAAGAGTTCTCAAAATAAAGTGTTGTTTGCTAGCAGAACATTTCTTTATACTTTCTGCACAATTAGCACTCTAGCTAGAAGTCATCTTTATAAACCTTGTATTGCTTCAGGAAAGGGCCTTTCTGTGATTTTGCTGCTAGGGATTCAGATCAGCACAAGACATTGAAGAAAGATTGTTCCCGTGGAAAATGGATCCCCCTCGGCCTTGGCACCATGCTAGCAAAAAACATAGCATGTCCACAGGCCTTTGGTACTGGCATGCACCCCCAGCTGTGCTGTGCTTTCCAACCTGCAGCAGGGCAGCTGGGACAACAGCAAGCTTTGTGTTTTTCATCAGAGTAATATGCAGAAATTTTGGAGGTATATATGCAGAAGCCTAGAGGAGTAGGGCCACCACTAAGAGAAAGCAAAATTGTCTGATGTATGCACTGTGCTATACTCTTAAATTCAATACTAAAGTTCCTTACTAATACTGTAATCAAATATTACACAGATGAAGCATGTTCCTTTCTGTGCTATAGTAGATATTTTGTGCAAAGCACTATCAATACAAGCAAATTAAGCCTAATAAATGAAATCACTTCATATTAGTAATTTTCAAAAGACTTTGTCTGTTCCCATAAAAGTAAATCCTATATCTTACCCACTTAAACTGCCATTGGTACTAAGCCTTCCCTATATAATGGTAGCTGCTCATTTATCTTGCACAAGTGATAGTCTTTTTTAGCTGACCTGTGGTGTGACTTTAGCTGAATAGAATGCAAAACAGGAGCTGATAGAGAACATTTTTACATCTGAAGGTCATAAATATTGAACAAAATCCCTGTCAGGCTTGTAAAGATGCGTCACGCCTCTTTTGGTTTTGCAGTCTGTCTTTAAAAAGCAAAGGTCTAGCAAGAGTATTGGAGTATATATAGAATATTTCTTCACACATCTAAAGGAATGCAGACCCGCTTCTAGAAATTTATAAATTTGTAATAAACACAAACACTATGAGCTTCAAAATGCTACATTAATGCAGTGCTAGCACTTTAATATAAGGCACTCAAAAATCGGAATATTTTAGAAGGTTAGGCAGTTCTAAGTGTAATGTGTCTATGCTGCATATCCCACATTACATATGGCATATTTTAATAGTAAAAATGTATTAAAGCTTACATTTAAAAACCACTTTCTTGTTCGATATGTGAAGCTTATGGTAATGAAGAGTGTGAGACAAAGTCAGACTTGAAGGTGATCTCTTCAGTGGTTAGGAATTTTCAAACTCAAGTTTCACATGTCCTTTTTGGCTGTCAGATTTTTCATTTAAACACGCATCAAGTAAGGTAGTTGAAATAAACAGTTTTCTCATAGTTAATCAGTTTGCTATTTAAATAACATCAGTACCTCTGAACTACAATGGTGTGGTTTTTGGTTTTTGTTTTTGTTTTTTTTTTTAAAGGAGAGATTGATATACCTGACTTGAATTTAACTACAAATTTAAAAAAAAAAAGAAAGAAAGAAAGAAAAAAAAAAAAAAAAAAAAACCAAAAACAGATTTTTGAAAGTGCCCACTACCTTTTAAGACGATTATCCATAACCCGTGAAGCAAATTTTGGGAAAAGAAATGGCTGTGGGATGCTTCATACTCTTTTTTTGAGTCCAACATTGAAAATTCTGTGTCAAATTGATCTGATGAGAGGCTTGGAATGGATGTTATTTTGATTTCAGACTTTGTTTCATGGGTGCTTCAATATTATTAGTTCATAATGTGCTATCTGGCATTACTAAAATTTTCACGTATCTTAATGTCTCCCTGTTTGGATACACATAAAGCAGCATCAGTGGATGTTTCAGATTAATATTACAGCGCCATTTTGATGAGATGTGCATCAGAAATTTCATGACCCTCCCGTGGTCTTCTAAAGAATGTTCTTGGGTGGCTAACCTTGACACCTACTTTTAGGAATCTGACATCAACTGGAGGTCTGAGCCCGAACTTGTCATTCTTTCACTGAATCAGCATGGCTTCTCACTCTGGCTCTGCTTGTCAGTTATCTGGGAGAGTATGGATATGGATGGGACCTGAAAATGGACGTTTCATCTCCTTGGATCCCATGTGCCACCACCAGGGTTGGTACACACAGCCCTCCAGCCACTTCCCGTGACTCCACAGATTACAAGACTTCAGCAGGGAACAGGGTACTCCTGCCACACAACTCACCCTCAGGCTTAATGATTTGTGTCCTCACTAAGTCACTTCCACGTTTCTTATTATCTATGAATATAACTAGTATCTCCATGGGAGGCTGAGCTCAACCTGTTCTCATTTACCATTTACTGGATTGCCTAAATTGAGCATACTGATCTCAGTTGTTATATAATGAAAAGTGGAAAAAATGACACTGTTGAATTCCTAACTTGTTCAACTACTAAATAGTTTTCCCTTTTTCCATTTTTTTTTTTTTTTTTGGCTTTAAGCTAAAGATCTCAGTAGAAGAGACATTAATCTGTAATTTCTTGTTTGTGTGTTTTTAAATTGTTCTTAGAACATAAACTATCATGTAGCATGTGGATGTTCAAAAACAGTTCCTAAGAATGATCTGTAGACTAACACTGGTTAATTTTTTTAAGTAGAGTCACGCAGAATCGTTGATGTTTTAAAAAAATATTTGTGTGTTAGGAGTAATAACATTACACTGCCTTCTTTGTTGATGGCAATGGTTGCAGAGAGTCTATTCTAGATAGAAAATAATCCCATACATATTCTGAATCTAAATAAGATATGGCAGTCTTTATTGTGCAGGTGCATGTCTTTCACCCATCTGCACAGATAAAGCAAAATGATGCTTCATGAGTGTTTCTTGCTCTGCCTGTCGGATTAGGAGCACACTGTCAGAATCAGACTACAATTTGTATTCTTGAAACGAGGTAGCCACTTTGCAGTTTGTGTTACAACAGAGTAGTTGTAGGAATTTAACAGTCTCAAAAAATAATCCTCCTTTGTTTAAGATGTGCTCCATTTTGGCCTCAGCCTGCTTGCCTGCTAGCATTTTCCTGCTGGGGATGCTGGTTGCTCTTATTTCAGAATTAACAGCCTTTTAGCCAAAAATGGCCTTTCTCGCTGTTGAGGGTTCAGTGGGAAATAAATGATGGAAACAAAATGGAACAGAAATAAAAAGCAGATGGGGAGGGAGAACAGCTTTTCTTTTCTTTTTTTTTTTTTCCTATCAGAACTAAATTCAACAGGATAAACAGATTATATATTTATAAATTAAGACATGTTTTTCTAAACAGTGAGCAGCATTCTTGGATTTGATATTCTGCGTCAGTCTGTTTCTCACTGAAATTGCTTTTTTCTTCACCACACTTGTTGTTGGAAGTCATGCAAACCTCTGCGTGCTGAAAAGCTGTGGTCACTGAGGGTTGCTCGTCCCATTTGCTGAACAACATGTCACCAAATAGAGCCAGGAACAGGGGGGCTCTGTGCTCCTGAGACAAACAGGAAATTGGAATCCCAGTGACATGGTGAGTTTTGAGTCATGATGAGCTGGTGAGTGCTGCTGGGGTTTCAGGAAGGAAGACTCCTCCTCACCTGGCAAGATCTACAGGGCTGGTCAGGATTCCAGAGCATGTTTCCAGCAGCAGAATTTAAAACTTGTGCAAGGGAAAGAAGAGGGATATTATTAGAGTTGCAGGAGACTTCTTGTCCCAAGATGAGCTCCGCAAGGCTTTGTGCGCTCTGTGCCCAATCGGCTTCTGAAGGGCTCCACGTCATCTGCTGCTGGCTTTGGCAGGTGGGGGAAGCCATTCTGCTGGTCATGTGCAAGTCCTCAGAGGGCCCATCTGAAAACCCTACTCAGTAGCTGAAGGATAACCTCCATATTTATTAGGGACTGTTACAAGAGAGGTGAAACTTAATCTTTCTGTAAGAATGATTTTAGCTGAAACTTGCTAAAACAATTTGCCCCTGGGCTGGTACAAAGTCGGAGAATATCACCAGAGAGGGAGACTCTCTGGTTTCAGAGAGTTGTCTGCATGAAAGTACCTGAAAGTTATAATGACATTCCTGACATAACCTTAACAGCTCATGCTACTTGAAGCTTGCTATAATAATGTATCTTATCTGACCCAAATCCAACAACAAATAGTTTTGTTCTCTTTTCCTGTGCATTTTGCTGCTGGCTACAGATAAAATTGAGTGTGTTCCATTCAAAGAATATTAGTATCTAGATACCAATTATTCACCCACTTGCAGGTACAAAAAGAATAGTAAAGGGTATTTGCTGAACATAATGACTTCATTAAGCAAACTGGAACACAAATAGCTCAGTATTACTGAAACAAAGAGTTTTCGTATGTTGAAGAATGGCATAGGTGTGAGTGCTCCACTTTCATGGAAAAAAAAAAATTGTGATGCCTTTGATAAATGTTATCACAAAACCAAACTGGGTGCGATTAAAATGTGTCATGTCTTTATGTGTTGTGGATATGGTCTAAACTCTTGCAGCTATTTTTCTCATGTCTATCGAAAGAGAAGGACTCTTAATTCATAATTTATAAGTGTAGCCACTCCAGTGAGTGTGACTGCAGGCTGCTGTGCTGCCTTTGTGACCGACAGATCACAAGCAGATTACTAAGCAGAAGCAGCATCATCCCTTCTGGAGTTAAACCCTCTCCCTCCTCTCTCCCCCATCCCATCATAAGTATTTTCTTTTAGAAATCTTTGGATGCTAAGTCCTTTGCCTGCTGTCACACAGCACATTAGATGGTCATTTCCGCACTGTTTTGCAGATGAAAAGACTGGAAATAACACCATGCTGACAGAGTAGAGACGGTCTCTATCGATCAGTACATCTAACATGGTAATAAGAATGTAAACTCAACCTGGTGCTGCTTTCCTTCAAAGCTGAGCTTTCCTTTTCCACAGGCCTGCAGTCATCTCTCAAGATGTCAATATGTCCTGATAGAGCTTTTAGACACTTATCAATATTTAACTACACTCCTATTGATTCAGCAATTACACAATAATTGATTTAAGATTGATTATCATTATATTAACATTTTAGTGGTCAAAGGCTAATAAGACTAACTGAATGTGAAATTATTTTAGATTTTTATTGTCTTTGTGCATGCCCATGACTGTTACTTTCCATCAGATTTTTATACCTGTTCTTATATCATTCACTAAAAAGTAATTCAAGCTATTTTTAATAGCCATATTATTTTCCAGAATGAAGCTATATTTTCCTAGCACTTTTTTTTAAACTAATATATAGTTAAAATATTATTATTATGTATTACGTATGTATTATATAATATATTATAATGCATATTATATTATTAAAATGTTATATTAAAATATATAAAATGTAGCTCTTCAGAATATTTTGTTATTAGTGAAAACATAGAAATGTTGGGTACAGGGAAATAGCATAAGAGGCACTTAGCTGAAGGATAAGACAACAAAATTATTTTGTCAGCTGTAGTATTGTGTGTGTGAGGGCTGGTTTTGATGAATGATGTTTTTCATGAATCAGTTATATTGATTTCTTGCATGGAGAGGTCTCAGGTGTAGGCAGAGCTCTAACGGGTTTGAGCTCTGCCAGCTGTGGTGTAAATAAATATTAGCCAAGGAAAATACCCGATAAATAAAACCTAGACCGTAGAAAGATGGATTCTTTTTCAGTATGACAGTGGTTAACTCAGTCCTATTGATCCCGTCAGGACTTTTGGTGTGTGAGGTGGAGCCAGAGGCTGAGAAGCCACAATCTGTGTTGTGAGAGCAGCAGCTCAGGAGAGCAGGGTATCTGCAGCCTGCATCTTCTCAGGGTTATGCATGCTAGACAGAGGCTCTAAACTTAAATAAAGGACCATTTTTTTGAACAACTGAAATAGAAACAAATTGAACCCTGGGAAGAGGAGGAAATGGGTTACAAGTATTTTGAAACTGTCACTTCATTTCCTGCACAGCCTTTTCTGAAACTGACGGAGATTACTTTAAGAAAATCTAGCATTTCATTTTTCCCTCTGTCTTTTTTCTTGACTTACTGGGGCTCTTTCCAAGAAGCCGCTTCTGAAACTTTTTGTGACATATAGAGACCCACTCCTCTTACAAACAGATATGGAAACCTGAGTTTTGGATCTAGGCTTTTCACAAGAGAAAGAGTAAAAGAATCTTCATAGGATTTCTTGCTCTGCAAACTAAGAGGTTGGTGAGATTTCACTGCAAAGCTAAGTCTTTTGCTTGTAATAATTGAAAAATGGTATTTAACAATAGATGAAGTGCAGAGCTGTGGAGAGTTTTTCAAAGTTTGTGAATACTGCTTTAAAAAAAGTTGTCAAAAAGCTGTCACTTACTGGGCTGCTACAGAAGTGAAGTCAGAGCTTGCTTTCCTTCTTTGTCCCTGTAGGATTTGGTCAGATCTTTGACCAAAATGTGTATATATGTGTCTTCTGTTCCTGTTCATCATGAAACATTGCACGATCTGTGATTTTCAAACATGAAAAGTCTGACAGAGATCGTCCTGGTCAGAATTTTTTGCCAATGTTCTTGTTGAATGGAAAACATTTCCTTATTTTTTTTATTTATTTTTTTAAAACAAACATAAATTACACTAGTAACATGCTTTCTGAAAAATAGTCACCTCCAAATCTACAAAAACTATTTGGCTTGATTGCTCTGGGTTTGAACAATAAATTGCTTTTTGAAAGATTAGCTCAAAAAAATATCTATCTTCACTAGAGATCTTCTAGAAGTTTTCTGGCTATTTTTGATTTGTTCATGCATTTGTACTGTATCATAATATGTTCTTTAATTCTAACTGTGCTGAGTAAACAAGAGAAGGAATGGAAACTCTCTTGATCTTTTTCTTCTTTCTTTTAGCTAAGATTTTTTTCTCATCAAAGCTGAGGTATATTCTGAGGTTATATATGGGGTACCACAAGCAAAAATGTGAGAGGAAGAACTGCTTCATTTAATATTAATGTGGATAATTATTCCAGTAGGTCAAGAGAAAAATCAGCAAAGATTTCACTAAATCATAAGATTGCTCTGTCTTTTGTCTACTTGAGACATCCATTTTCAACATACATTCTAGAGTAATTTCAATACAAGAGCTCAGTCTAAGCAATTAAACTAAAACTTGCAATGCATACATTCTAGAGTAATTTCAATACAAGAGCTCAGTCTAAGCAATTAAACTAAAACTTGCAATGATAGACAGTGATACACTAAATCTGGCTTCAGGATTCGTACTACCTGATACAGCATCCCAGCAACGTGTCACAAAATGTTGACATGCTTTTATGAGTCAGTATAGTACTAGATCATGCATTGTCTGTCCCTTGTCCTGATCTAAGACATGAAGTTGTCATAAAAAATTTGGATTGATTTAGTGAGATTAAAATCAACCCAACTCAAATTTGGTTACCTCTGTGATCTTGTCTACCTTAGTGTTAGGAAATGGAGTACTGCACCTCAACGTGAACTAAATGATGAAGTACCATAATTATCTGAGAGGCTGCATGATTACAGAAAACCTTGAAAGGCAACACAAAACTTTCTTGGGGAGTCCAGGAGAAGTAGTTCTGAAGATCTGATGAATCTATTATCTACCAAGACATTAGTTGAACCTTTTCAGAAACTGCCTTAAATGGAGCCTCATCAAATAAATCTGCTCTAAGAGTAGAAAAAATACTTCAGATATACAGTTGACTCAACCATCCTATTTATTGCTAATATAGTAATTCAGATCAGTTATTTTTCTCATTCTCAGAGTAATGAAAAAAAAAGATCCAACTCCACATATAGTAAGCACTACCAAGAAGCTAGTTTTGTAGTGAATTTCATATCTACCTTACCTCTATGACATATTAGATGTGCATAAAACGACCAGAAGTCTGACCTTGTTGCACTGTTCAATTACTTTGCCCTGTTTGTACGTGACTAAGTCAGGTCTGGGGACCAAAGTGGATCTTTTGACTTATTCTCTGAAACCAAATTAGGACAGTAAGGAAAATCAGTCTGCTGCAAAAAAATTCCTAGGAAGGGTTGAATTTTCTGTGTTAAGATTTCCAACACGTTCTGTCAGTTTGGATAAGGAATTACACTTCTGGACAGTTATCAGCACTAAGCTGATAGAGGTTGGACCATCAATAACTCTTAGTTTGATTTTTTCCAGTTTTCAGATGATGCATGCAGTAGGCCAGATAACTGTTTATTTCAGCTGAAGAATTTTATTTTTACTGAGTGAGACTATTGATGATGAAATGAATAAATAATTTTAAAATGAAAAACTAATCCCTGTGTATATAGTTCATTTCATCTCAGCATTTAGTATTTTATTTAAAACTAAATTGTTCGTACAAATTATTGACTTTTAAATTAAATATTTTATTGTAATTAAAACTCAAAAAAAAACACAAGCCATCCAATATCATACCACCTCTTCTTCCTCCTGCTACTATCCATCCCCATCTGTGATCTAAGTGGAGTGCCAAAAGAACTCTGTGATGATTAATTGTGGCCTGATTATAGGTACTCTCCTTTCTCAGAGGTTTTTAATGAGGGTTAATTGGTGATAGATGTGATTAATTATGCATCTTCTATTATTGCTACAATTTTATAAGTCATAATTGTTTGAATAATCAGTTTACCTGTTTCTATTTTGATTTCTTACAAAAGATCTTTTAAAATAAATAAATAAATAAAATTTAAAATAGCAACAAAGTCTTCACTACAAACTGATCAGAAGTGTGAACCCGCAGCTAAGGGGATAGTGACTCTTCATATCTCAGGTCCATGTTAACAAAAGAAGGGGAAAAAAGACTCTAGATTGCATTTTCTTATGTGTCATCATTTTCTGTTTCTAAAAGTATCCTTGCCTCCATTGCTTTACTTTAGTATAATGGAAGATCCAGAAGCAGCATTTTTGCATGAGAAATTGGACTGTTACGGCCAATCTTGTAATTAGGACAGAAGGTAGGTGTCTTAGATTCACATTTAGGGAAAGAATGACAAAAGATTAATTGCAGTCTACTGAAATTCTAAATCTAATGACATAAAAGCAGAGTTGGCCTTTCTTCATTAGTCTATTTCAGGATAGCAGTGTAACTTCAGGGAATACCATTCTACATCATGTTTTGTTGTTGTTGAAAATAATCAGAGAGGTCTTCTTTTATAAAGTAGCCTGATGAAGAGAAGCAGGATCACAGCTGACAAAGGGAAATGTTTTTTCACTACTGAGAAACCCATTTGGTAATGAAGTATTCAGTTTAAACCAGACTTTTTGTTCTGAGCTTTGGGAAATTTGTTTTTGCTCACTAAGCGATTTAGAGCAAAAAAAATCCATCCTGCCCTCTTGTCTGAGTGAACTGTGTAACAAACCAACAAAAAACAACAAAAACAAACAAACAAAAAAAAGCAGCAAAAAAATCCCTGTCAGAAACACTGCACTACTTTTCTATAGTATCCATTGCTAAATCTATCTTGAAATGATTATAGCTTTATGATCAGCTAATTAGGAACACTCATTATAATTTTCATTGGCTGTTTGCAAAATATTACATCTGGACAATTTAATGCAAGCTACTCCATGAACGCTTCCTTAAAATAACACACAAACAAATTAAACAGTACAGACATCTCATTTCATGACAATATTGTTAACGTCATTTTAAAACTGCTAGTAGAAGCAAACTAAAACAACATAAATTAGGGCCACAAAAATGATCTGAAGGATGGAACAGTTTCCCTACAAGGACAGGCTGAGAGCTGGGGCTGTTTGTCCTGGACAAGAGAAGGCCCTGATTTAACCTGATAGCAGCCTTTCAGTATCTAAAGGGAAGGGAGACTATAACAAAGAAGGGAACAGACTCTTTACTGGATCTGCTGCAATAGGACAAAAGGAAATGGTTTTAAACTAAAAGAGAGGAGGTATAGATTGAATATGAGGAAGAAGTTTTTTTACAAGAGTAGTGTTGGAGTAGGCACTGGAGCAGAGTAGGCACTGGAACAGGTTGCACAGAGAGATAGTGGAATGCCTCATCCTTGGAGACATTCAAAGTCAGGCTGAATGGAGCTCTAAGCACATGATGGAGCTCTAGGTGTCCCTGTTCATTTCAGGGAAACTGGGCTAGATGACCTTTAGTGGTCCCTCCCAACCCGGAGATTCTATGATTCTATGAAAATGTGTAATATAGAGTCCTAATCTTCACAAACATAGTATCTTTATTTCTGATATTTTTTTGATAGCCTTTTGCTCCACATTTTTTACTGTTGGGATGGATGGCAGCTGAAATATTTTCTTTTATTTCTTATACATAGAATTAAATGAGGAGTCATTTTTATAAACTTAGTGTACTGCTTGTATTCTTCATGCATTACTCCTCACCAAACAGGCCTCATATGCACATAAGAAATGAATGCAAAGTATTAAGTATCCTGAAATCATTGCAATGGCTTGGCAGTTTGTTTCAGTGCGGTTCCTGTCCAGACACCTAATAATTATTGAATTTTTAGCCTTAAAGTGGCAGTAAAAATAGGTGGCTCTATGCTAATGCTCAGGGAGTGTTTCATGTATGGTGTCAAGTGGAGAGGGGCAAAAGGGAAAAAAGTAAAAGAAAAAAAAAAAAAAAAGAGGAAATGAGTGATGCAGTAAAAAATTAAGGGGAAGTTGAGGGAAGGCCAAAATGGAAGAGATGAAAGAGAGAGAATAGCAAGCAGGCAGAATCTGGCAAATTGTAGAGAGCATCAAAATGATGAAAGAAATAGAGGGTGAAGACAGAACTGTGAAAAAAAGGAAAGCAGAAGACCAAGAAAAGTGGCAGGTGACTAGTTCTGCTCTCTTAGCTGTTAATCCTATTGTTCATAGCACTAAGCAGTCCTCACTCCCATATGATAATTTCATATTTCCCACCTCACCACAAAGGTGAAAGCAGTAGCTCTGTTTTTAAATTTTTAGAGAATCTAACAGTTGGAATCAGCTGCCACTAAAGCATGGATGTATAAATCTTTTAAGAATAGACTTCATTAATTGCCTGGAATTAAAAATAGACATTCATTAATTACTCTTACTGGCTTTTCTTCTTTATAAATTTCCACCAAATGGTGAACTGAGGATATGATAAATTTATCCTCCATAGGAAACGATTGTATAATCATAGAAACAGGGATATGGCTATTCTTTTGAAACTGTCTCCTTAGGATAGAAGAGAAAAAAAAAAAACGTGGGCTGACTTAAAACTTGTCAGATTTAATATGTTTCATTTTTATCTCAAAGAGAAGTTCTTGTTAAATTGTCGGGTCAAATACAATAGCCATAAAGCTGTGACTACAGTTTGAAAGCCAAAAGGAGAAGCTAAACATCTGAAGAGAGAAAGAAAAGAAAGATTTTAAGCTGAGTGAAAATAATTGATAGAAATTGACAGATATCATTTTAACAGTGAGTCAAAAAATATCTCTTTCAAGTGTGTGATTGTGAACTTGTGTATATTATTTATAAAATTATTAATATTATTAAAAAGATGTCAAAATGACTGAATTAATAAGTGGAAGGTTAATGCTAGGATATTGAAAACAGTGTAGAAACATGCCCACTAAACCGACAGAGTACAAATTCTCCAGGATATTACATGTCCTTTGTAGAGGCTTATTGGATTGGGTTAGACAAGTGAAGTAACAACAGCAAACGAAAATCATGATGCAACAGAAAGTTATCTAAACAACCAGGACAAAACAGAAGTAGCACAGAAGGGAGTTCTGTCAGTAAGTAATGGAATCATTACCATTCTGAAGGCAAAATATAGCAGAATTATACTGAGCAACTTCTCAGAATCTATTCTGAGTCAGTAACATCTCAACACAATGCAGCTTTGACACTGGAGGTTGTTTTGTCTGTTGGGCTGTCCCCAATCCCAGACATCCTATCTGCATGGGGTGTCTGGACTCCCACTGGAAGCCATGGAATCTCTTGCAGCAGCTGCACCATGTGTATAACCAAGATGTTATAATTGCAATATAATCAAAAGAGTAAGG
>NW_024962266.1:10399986-10586315 GCF_019238085.1 Lagopus leucura
AGGTGATCAATCAGAGGTTCAGGCCGTGACTCAGCAGTTCCCATACAACCATGGTGACTGCTTCCATTTTACCTTAATTCTGAAATAATTTTTCCATAAATTTGCTTTTGAGAAAGATGGCAGAAATATTCAGATATGGACCCACACATGGAGAATTGCTAGCTCCCAATTAGGAGCTTCTTAAGTGTTCGTTTTTTTAGTGCAATTCTTTAAGAAAGGGGGCAAAGAGTCTACAACTTCGTTTAAAAATGCTTTTAAAATTGCTTTCTGTATCTGCCTGCATTTTTGTTTTTATTTATTCACTAAATCCTGCAGTATATCTCAGTGTAATTTTTTTTCAGGTACAATATTTCAAGACAAAAAAAATAATCTATTTTTGCAGGTCAGGCAGAATGCACATGAGTGAGAATGCCCATTTCCTTTATGTTTGAACTTTGCTTCCTTGATCATTTCCGTAATCTCTATCAATTTACCTGTCTGTACCTCCACATGTAGCACTGACCTTGACTTTTTGTAATAGATGTTTCATATCGCCTTTGCTCTTTCCTTTCATCTCCTTTAATTTCCATGGTTATCCCCACTGGTGGTTTTCTTCCTTTATAGCCTATTTATTTCGCAGTGATATGTTCTTCCTTGGACTCCCATCTAATTAAAGTTGTACTGTCAACTTGAAAATCACATTTCCATCTGAAAATGTTGTGTCTTCTCTTGTTATAAGAAGCTCTTGAGATGACTCTAACAGACAGAGCTGATTTGGGTTGTTTTTTTTTTCCCTTTCCTTTTCTCATTTTGCTTGCCTTCTGTAACATCCCAGCATTATCTGCGTGTCTGGTATTTCTGGAACCTGAAAGGGTCCTGCCACTATCTGTTTCGGAAGGAGGAGAGGAATGATTCTTTTTTCTTCCCTGCATTTCCCTCGTGGCCTTTCAGGAATACACGGTTCAAGAGCTGAATGAAAGAAGCTGTATTACAAGGCTCCTTTAAAGGAAAATTAAGCTCAAGGTCTGCTGCTCTGGTTTTTAGGGAGAGGCCAGGATGTGTGGGGGCAATTCTGTGAAGTGTCTGTTAAAGCTTTCACAACTTCTGAAAATATGACTACTTCTGTTCATTTCTTATTTTTCCCTGCTCTGCCATTCTGTACTTATCTCAGTAAATATGGCCCTCTCAAATAAACAGTGTGGAGTAAAGAAAAGTTTTTTGTGTTTCTAAGTATCCTCCATCAAGAGAGAAAATACTCCTGATGTACCAAAGCTGTATATTATGGAATGGCATTGAGTTTGTTTATTGGTTTGTTTTTAATTTCAGATTTTGAAACTGCATCCAAGATGGTTTTATACTAATACTGTCATTTCTTATTCAGTTGGCAGATGCAATTATTACTGTATCAGACAAAAGACATTTTGTGTTAGATAGTTCAAACCCATTTGAAAATAGACACTGAAAATAGGAATAGTACTGTCTCTCTCTTATTATGAATATATGAATAGATATGAATATGTACATATTTATGTGTGACTACAAGACAGAGAGAGAAAATACAGAACAAATTTTGAAAATATGGAAGTGACATTTGGCAGTAAGCTGTGGCCATCATAATTTACAAGGATGGATCTCACTAATGCAGCAGTTCATAAGAGCATTTAATTCATCTGCTCAGATTCACAAGGCTTTTTTTAATAAAAGTAAAAAATCATGCCCTTTTACATTATTGCTGGTGGTGAATACAGATTGAGTTGTTGTAACACTTAACATTGCTTAACATTGTAAGGTAAGGCAGGGAAGAAGTATAGACTTAGAGAGTTATCTGTGTGACAGGAAGAAGAAAATTTACTTAAGAGAATACCACGTTTTCATTAGAGGTTTTGTACCACTCATAACATGCCAACAGACTCAGACATGACTTTACTTTTCTTTCTTGCTCAAAGGTACTGAACTTTAAAGTTTTTACTCTACAGGCTGAAGGGGTTTTTGAAAACATATTTTTTCAGAAAACCTGTACAGTGCAGACATCCACTGAGTTACAGGATGAACAAGAAATTTCTCTACATTATTATAATGAATTAAATTGCCTACATTTTTCAGTAGTTGTGTTTATCAGTATTACCCAATGAACAGAAACTACAGTTCTCGGCAAAAGACCTTTTACTGAAGTAATTTGCAAACTTGTCCTCAGTTTAGATAATTCTGTGCCTTTTAGTAAGAGTAAATGCTTTCCCTCATATTGGGCCTTTTCTAAGTGTATTGAATTCTGTATTGAAAAATATGTTAATAAATATACAGGAATTTACTAAGATCTGGAAATCAATGTCTTCCTCAGTGTGTTTACTGCGGGGAATTATCAGTGCTTTTCCTCATGCATTGTCACAGTTGTTATTCCCTGGAAGGATTTCTGTTCCTATTCTGTAAGTGCTGTGTCAGACATTAAAAACAAAGAAAAAAAAAAAAAAAAAAACCAACCAACTTCCATTTTTGGTTTAAATGCATCTTTGCATTTTGTATAAACTTGAAATCTAGCATTTTTATCCTGCATTTAACTCATTTTTTATTATATTTTCTTAGAAAAAACACTGTGCAAGATGAAAAGGACTACATGTTGGACTGAAGACAGAAAGCCTGTTTATAAGAGGAATAAACTTTGTCTACAGATAATATAACCAAAGTTCTTGCAGATGAACTCTGCTCATTCACAGCCACTACCAGCAGTTCCCATTTGCTTTGAGTTCTACTTTCAGTTCTGCTGTTGAGGAACTTGTTAGAGTGATGAGCAAGCACCTCCTTGGGCTCCCTAGCAGGCAGTGCTAGGAAGATGCTCTGCTGCTGCACTCAGTGCTTCTGTAGCATCACCCTGACAGTGTGCTACTGTTGCCATGAAGGGATGCCAGCTTCAGGTAAGTAACGTTCTTACACACAAAAAAATACCCTTTCACTGAAAAATCTGCTATCATTTCCACTGAGGAGTACTAACTGTAGTTTTATTTTGCAAATTCGGTACTATGTATTACCAGATATACTGCTTAGGGCATTGAGTAATCCCTCTAATGTTTTTCACAAGGTGCCATATCTAATAATAAATGCTTATGAGGCACCACTAACTGAACGCAAGTTTCAGTGCAATGAGGGTGGGTATGGGCACTGTGCAGAAGGGAGATTTTATTTTTAGATCGGATACCTTTATAACTAGGAAGAGGAGGCATTTTTTATATTGTTCTCTATAGAAGAACTTAAACAAATTTTAACACCTGAATTTTTTTCATGTATACATTTGAGTTATTTCTTTCTGATTAAATTGAAGTGAAAGATAGTCAGGTTAGATTAGCTACTGGAATAAATACACTAGGATTTTTAAGCACTAGAAAGGACAGTGGTAGCTTAAGATCTTATTTAAGAAACTGTCAAAATTAGAAAATACGTCCTTCTAGATTCTGACAGTCTGTAAAATTTTATTCTAAAAAGAAAAGGATTTTATTCCTATGGAACTTTCAGTGAGAGCACACTGCAGTCCTCCACAGATCTGTCTTGATCTTGTACTTGACTTTCTGCAGCTTCATGGAAAAGATTTACAGAACAAATGCTTTACTACCCGTTTGAAAATGTCTCTGGGACAGGTCTTTGGTATAACTCCAGTATTTCCTGCAGCTAATGGTGAATGACATTTTGGGGGCATAAAGGGTACTTAAGTTTACAGTGAAATATCATCAAATACTAGTGTTAAAATCTGATTTGCTTTGGATTCTTTGGTAAGAGGTATATATATAAGAATCTGGGTATACAATAGCTATGAATTGAAATAACTGGGTAAATAATTAATAAGTTGTTTCTGTCTTTAATGGAAAAACTATCTGAGCGAACAGCATACCATTTTCTTAACAAAGATCATAGTCAAAGTGTCTTATTGGATATTCACCTGCTTTTAGATGTCCAGACTGTGGACAAAATCACTTTTCCATCTCCAGTTGCCGAAGAGCTTGTGCCCTTTTCTGTCCAAATCCCTCACAATAGTTATCCCTGCCTTCTTGTTCCTAGATTAAGTTGCACTGACCATATTTTGAAGTTCATTTTCAATTTTCAGTTCAGCACTGAAAGGATTGATTCAGCATTGGAGCTACAGAGTATATTAACACATTAGATTTTATGTGCTGTTTCTATATTCAGTGCAAGTTCCTAGTTTCAGTCTCTTCTCTAGACCTTTCAAATCTTCATCTCTTGTCATGCTCTACCCTTGTAACTGAGATGAGCTGAGGTTTGAGAAAACCCTCTGTAGCTATTTTTGTATTAGGAAGCAAGACAGTTTCATTGGCAGGATATAATTCAAAATTTTCTTCCAGTTTTGATCTGTGAAGTTTATTGTCCTGCAGTACACATATCTCGGCCTATTAAATGTACCTTGGGGTTGCTTTCAGCATGTACTTGAAAAGGCAGTGAGGTATGAAGGCCCTGTTATTCTGCCCTTCAGTTTAATTAAGTGAAATTTAAATCAGTGGAAATCAGTACCACTTAGTTTCTCCCTGCTGTTGGGACATCACAATTAAGAGGACTTGCACAAGGATCAGTATTGTCCATAAAAACAAAAAAGGTCATTTCTGACTGTGTGTCTTGGCATTTTTAACACAGTACCACTGGAAAACGGATGCATATATACATGCACAGTGGCATGCATTCAGTCTTTCCACCTTGCATAATAGTGTAGGAAGAACTAATATACTAGCTGTTTCTAGAATGCCTGCTACTTAATATGTGAGTTATCACAAAATAAACTGTCTTCTTTCTCTTTCATTTCACAAGAAAGTAATTTTGACTATTGCTTTATATGAACTCACATGACAAAAATTGGATTAAATAGATTTCATAGCTTTTCTACCACAAGTTATGATGGACAATTCCTTGTAAATCTCATTATCCTAATCAAATTCTACTACAGTATGCTAGGACAAAACAAAAACAAACAAACAAACAAACAAAAACCATGTTTACATGCAATCCTACTTCACTGATTGGCATCTTTATAATACCTAGGTGTTCTTTGTGCTTTATTTGTGAGACTTGAATTAGATGACCTGGAAGTTCAAAATAAATGTGTAAGGTTTACTAGTCTTAGAAAGTGGAAAGATGGAGAAGGTGTTGCTATTCTTGTTAGTGAAACTACTAAAAAATTGGATTACATGTGCTTTCAGGGCGACATCTTTATGTGATTCACAGAAGCAAATTATCTCCGCACACCTCCTGCACAAATAGTTTCCATTTAATAAAAACAACTGGAACACCTACTTTGACAAGCCAAAACTGCAAGTCAATTTTTAAAGCTCAAATCCAGCAAGCTATATATTAATAAATATCATTCAGCACTGCAAGCTCTCATTTCCTTCTGCAACTCTCATTTCCTTCTGCAGCTGAAGGCACTTGGTTCCACTCTGGATGATGCTCTGTAGCTTCTATGAAGTGTACAAAGTGAGTTCAGCCTTTTGTTCTATTTCAAAATGGTTAACTATCTCTGAACTCTTCAAAATGCAAAATTTACTTTTAAGTGGGTTATATATGTCCTAGTTTCAGTGTTATCCTTAGCTTACTCCCTGGCTTTCAAGACAGTTTAGCTTACGTCCTGGAGGAGCTAGATAGCACTACAGCCTGTATTTGAACTCTCTTACTAGGATGTAGAGGTTGTCTATGCTGCGAGTTCTTTTTGATATGGCTGTGCTGCCAGTGTGCATAATGGCTGTGAAATGTGCTGATTTTCTGTTGATGTAGATACACTATTTCCTTGAAAATAAAGGAAATGGGCAAAAGAATTCTTTTGTAATAGATTTTTCCTTACCAACACACAGATACTTATGGGTGGTCTCCTGTCTATTTGGCTGTAGCTTCATGGATTTGGATCCATTTGCATATTCTCTCATTCAACAAATTCATTCAGACTGCTCAGTTGCACTTATAGGTATTTTGTGTTACTGAAAGTATTAAGGAAATGGGACAGTATGAAGACATTAAAAAGGTGTGCAAAGAAGATGTCAAAACAGGCATTATGTTGATTACAGTAAGCTTTTTAAAAGAAGAATTGCTTAACAGTTTAAATGTAGAAGAATGCTGGTATATCAACAAAATTGAAGATGAGAAAGGGAAGAATAACTCTTCTAAGCTAACGTGCCACTATATTATACTGTATTACATAATATCATGTGTCATTTTTTTCTGATGCCTAATGCAGATGGAAATTAACAGTATAATATATTTTAATATATGCTATAACAACCACTTCTAAAAGTTCTGGACAGTGCAGTTTGGTTTCTGGGAGACAGTATTTATACTGTTAATAATACTCGGTAAATAAAAAGAAAATCCAAGATAAAATAAAAAAATATAAATTGGATTGCAACAAAATAAAGTTTCATTAAACTGCGGTAGACTATGCTCCTCGTCTTTGAGTTTATTCCAACCTCATTGATAGAGGGCTCATTATTTGAATTCCATGGCCATTACTCTGATAACTACTTTATCTGGAAAATAAATGAATAAATAATTAAACAAAAGTTAAAACTGTGTCAGAAAGTTAAACAGTGCCAATGAAGCATGGGTTACCTGGATACTTCATCTCTCAAACTTCCAAGATAGAAGTAATCTTTTATTTTTCAGTGAGTTGCAAGGCTCTTTTTTTAAACACTACACTACATTTTCACCTGCTTTTCTTACTTTTTTGAATCTCCTTGCTAAATCTGCTCTGTGTTTTTTAGGTGGCAGAGATGCCCCTTTGGCCTTATTAACAGCAAATGCTTTGTTAAAGCGTTTTTTGTATATAAAGATGTCCTGGACTATGCAAGGGTTCATTATTCACAGTGGGAGACAAATTTTGAACCCTATATTGGTTGAACAGTAGAACAGATCAGTGAAATAAAGCATAGGATGTTTCAGAAAAGGGGACAGAGTGATAAAATGGAAGTATACGTTGCTTGAATGTCTTTTGTCTCTGGGAGCTATTTTTTCATGTCTGAATTTAATGATATTCAGTCAAATGTATTTTTTTATTTCTGGTAAATTTTGTTTTTTACTTATATTTTATTTTTTTTCCACAGTAACAGCGCTACTCATCTAGCACTACTGAATGGCAGATAGCACTGAACAACTCTGTATGTATCATCATATTTGACCAAGGAGAAACTGATGAATTTTCACTGTGTTCAACAAGCTATGAAATATCTAGTCCAGTGCCAGTGAAACCAGAACACTGCAGCATCATAAATTATCACTATAGCACACAGGTAACAATAAGGGCAAGTTTTTGACATCTTGGCAAAATAATAATTTTGTATATATTTTAACTGTGAATAACTGCATCATAATCTTTATTTGGAGCTCAGTCCTGTATTGTCTCCTGAATTGTGCACATCTGTGCAGATTCTACCACATAAGGATAGTATATTGCACCTAACTGAAGAAATGCTAGATTTAATTGGCAGACTATGATCATACCATTAGCTCTTTTTCTGTTCTTGTGAAGAACAAATACGGATCCAGCTGGGGCCAAAATTTGGTTCCGCTCTGTTTCCAGACCTTGCTTTTACTTCTAGTTCCAGACAAATCTAATAATCAAAGAAACACTTTTTTCTTCAAAGAGCACAATGCTAATAGCAGCAATAACACTTGATACTACAGAGTTGCAAAATGCTGCTTAAGGGAACACATAGCTAATGTAGGACCTGCATCTCATGTTTTGATGAAGATTTTGATCAGGGGCCCTGCAACATTATCCTTAATTACAGAACATCCCAAATGAAAGCTGAAAACCTTGAGTTTAATTAATAATAATATCTAATCTTAAGAAAGAGGCATTTTTACTTGGATCTACAGAATTCTCTCTCTCTCTCTCTTCTGCTAGCATACGCCTAAGTCCATTTGTTATCAACCAGCTCTATCTCTAAGTAGACTCATGAAAATGATCTGACACAATGAAAGTTTGTGGCAGGTAGGATTTGTGACTCGAAGCTTATTTCTCCACACTCTGTTTCTAATTTCACTCAGTGAAGCACCACATCTTCTATTACTTAATAAATAAATAAAATAAAAATTAGGAAGTACTTTATTCTTTACTGAATTCTTATTTACAAACAATTATAATCTAAGCCAAAGCCATTTTTAGAATGAGGCAATTATTCAGCACCATTTGTCACTTTGCATTTTAATGGTTTTGAAGAACCCTTCCAGTCCCCTCCTCCCTCCCGGCAAAAGAACCTGGCAACAATGAAAAAACTAACTTTTTTTCTCTACCAAATTTTGCAATGAGTTCGTTTCCATGTCTTTGCTCAAAGGCATCATCTTAAATATGTTCCGTCAGAGAAACTATCATATATCCTTGTGATTTTCTTAACGTTGTGTTCTTTCTTATTATAATACTAATTAAATGGCTAGTGAAGCAAAGGACAGGCAGTGTTGGACAAATTACACTTAGCTCCGAACTATTTCTCTTATCTTTAAACTGACTCCAAAATCCATGACTTTAAAGTGCCACAGTAATAAAATTGCTAAATCAATGGAATGCATAAGCTGGATGATAATTTCTCTTATCACCATGTAATGCGAAGAGGGAAATGATAGAAAAAATAAGCCAAGTGTGAATTGTTCAAATTATGATTCTTTGCTTAATTCTAAAAGTTTTAAAACCAAAAAAGTGTTCAATGTAGATTCATTCTTCATAAAAATGCACCAAGTGGACGTTTCTGAAATAATATGCGGATAAGAGCAGACTTTTCTCTGAGTAATTTTATCTGAAAACTACTGTACAAGTTTTTGATTGCACACTATTGAAAAATCATGCACTTGGTACATGGGATTAAAATATCATCTCATCTTCTCTGCCGACACTCAACTTAGCATCCTTGTGCCTTTGGTTTGATTTTAACTGCAATGTTTTCCTATTAATCTCTTGACATTCTCCAGTTTTCTAAAATACCAGATATTCTGAATTTTACAAGCTTACTTGTATAAGATATTTTTCAGCTACCTGTATTTTTAAAAAGCCAGTTCTTCATGGAAGTTACCTATAATAATTCTATCATTAAAAATGTAGGGATGGAGACTGTCTTGTAGGTGAGGAGTGAGCAGTGTGAAGATTTCTAAATGTCTTTGCTATTTCTAGTGCCATGACCAGTGATTCCATTCTCATATTGGCCTGAATGAAACTATGCTGTAGTCAAGGAACTTACCTCAGGATACAAAAGTAGAGTAATTTTTTTTTACTTGGAAAATGTGTCACTGTGGGCATCTCAGGACTCACACTTGACAGGCAGTGCAGTGGTTTTTTTTCATTGGCAGTAGACATTCTGCAGAACTTCCTTCTAGCCTAGGAGTAAGATCTCCTGTATGAGAAGGAAATGAAACAGGATTTTCTTCCTTCAATTTCACCTGATGAAATCCCACCACTTCAGAGCACATCAGTGCCGGCCCACTCTAAATGTCTCCAAGGTATATTTACTTCCCACAAAGACTCAGGTCCATCCTGAGCAGTGTGGCATTTCATCCTGCACAATGCAGGGCTTTGCTGTTTTTGCTATGTTGTTTATTTTATAGCAGCGGTAATATAAAATAGATTTGGTTAATAAGAACATTGCCTATGGTTCCCTCAAGAGACCATTTGCTTTATTCATGAGACTTCGTGCCCAAAGTTGATAGTAAACCAGAAATAGAATAGTGGAGTATGAGGTAGGAAAACTGAGTTATTCCTGCATTATTCTGCAGGAATAAGAAAAAAATAAAGAAAAAAAAAAATAACAAGCCAATAATTTTCATTTAAATCTTCTTGTGTATGGCACCTTTTAAAGTGAATGCATATTTCTATTCAGCAGGGTTGTCAGGTCAAATAGTGCTGTTTACACATTTAACTGTAGCAGTTCTGTTCAACTCCTATCCATACGTTGTCCTTCAAGGATAGAAATGTATCTGGAGGCAGTCTTTTTTCACAACAAAAAATCTCCTTGATCTGTCATTGGTGGGTGGGGAAAGGGGGGTTGAAGAAAAGTTCAGCATTACCAAGTGTTGTGAGAAAACCTTTATGTTCCTCACAAGATTTAGACAATGTTTTTGTAACTCCTTTGCATGTTTCAAAGTGTATTAAAGAGGAAATAAATACAAAGCTTTAAAATGCTAACTTTCCAATCATTTTTTCCCAGACCACACACACAAAAAAAAGCACATAACATTAGTGTTTTCGTGTTGCTAAGACATCATTAAAAATAGTGATACATACAATGCTGCTCATACTTCTTCACTGAAAGATTGAAGTTTATGTGATAGCTCTCTATTCAAAGATAATTTAAGCTGACTCCAGATAGAACTCAGATTCTGAATTCTAATGATATCTGCTTTTGTTGTCATTTTTGCTAGCATTTTCATCACCAGCAATGGTCATTTAAGCAGAGAAACATAACCCCCAGTATGGAAGGATTATTTTGCTAATCTCCCTGAAAGCTTCCCCCAGGAATCAATATGAGGTTGTTGGTAGGAGACAAACTTAATATAAATCCTGGGGTTTTTTTGGAGTTTGATTTTAAGTTGCATGACATACCACAGTCATATAGAAGGTTATTTACTAGAATTATTCATTCTTTCATTCTGCTGTCCCCTAAATTTAAGACCCAGTTGGAATAATGTTTTCCTGTAGCTGCCCTGGCAAATATGCTTTTTATTACAGGAGAATCACACAGCTTTCAAATCCAATTAGAGTCCTGCCATCCTGCTCTGACATACATTAAAATTGAGCAAGTGAATCTTATAGAATGACCTGCTTGTTTTGCCATAGTTCTTTTTCATTCTTTTGCAGTTCTTTTATTAAAGGTTTCTTCAACCTGGATTTTTTTTGTTCCTGCATTCTTACAGTGAGTTCTTTTAGAGAAGGAGAAAATAAGAACACATAGAAAATGTATTCAGAGGCAATGCTATAAATGGTATAGTAAATTCCATCTCAGATAATCAAAATAACCCACAAACAACAAAAAGATATAACCATTTCCAGGGTCTAACTGGCAGGAGAACCCACAAGGCAAAATAATAATAATAATAATAATAATAATAATAATAATAATAATAATAGCAATAATAATAATAATCACACGTGCTTTAGAAGTCCGTATCTCATTAAGTAGATGATGCCACTGTCCTGAACGTACATTGTGAACTGATTTCACCAAGAAATCTGAGATTTACTGTAATTTTCTTCAGTAAAAAGGCCCCTGTCAAAACCACAGATCATTGCAGCCAGTTCTGGCTGATTCTTGCTGGTTGAATGAAGTCTTTATTCTTTTAGGTATGAGAATTTCCAGTTACCATTTCAGAATATGAACTAACACACTAAATATTTCATTCTGTGCAAAATTAAGCATCAGAGGCTTTAATTTATCTTCATCAAAATTGTCCCTATTGCAAGTAAAGTAGCACCAGTTCAGGAGAGTAAGAGAGGACAGGCATAATAATTAAAGCATAAATAATCAGTGCACATGACTTCATTAAAATTTATTGTTAAAGTTTTTATAATCTATCCTTCCTTTAAAGGTGCGTTACTGTAATAAAGTGTTCTAGTCTGGGGCACTTGGTTTTTGGACCTTGCAGAGACAGTCCTGCAAATGGAATGGACCACACAAGTGTCACCATAAAGCCCCATCGTGCTCTCCTAAGTCCCATCAAGGGATCTTGGCAGCCATGAAAGGGGAAGTGTGAAGCTAACAGTTCTATATCTGTAGATCCATCCTTCATGAACTAGAGCATGCCTTTCAGAGTTCCTTCAGGGAAAGATCAGACTATCTAGGTACCAAGAAAACACGGGAGATAATGTGCTCAGCGATTCCTGGGAGTTGGCATGATACACACCGTATGTCTGCACAGTGAATGCCTGAGACTGATCAGCTCATATACCAGCTCTGTGACCAACAAATATAGCACAACCTTTGCCCTCTCCTCTCCAATGGACCAAACATAAATGCACTGTGTCTGAGGCTCTTATCTAGCTGCTGGGTTCTAACTTTTGATCCTAAAAAATGAAATCACACCAGATCTGAGAATGGTCAGGATTATGTTTGCTTAAATACTTTGATAAAACTTTTCTATATGAAACAAAGCTTTCCATAATGGATTTGTTTTATTTATCTGTTGCAGATTATTTTTAATCATGGGTTTTCATTGTTTAATTCATTTTGTCTTGTGTTATTATGAGATTTTTATGCTGAAACCATCCCATTTACTCATGCACTTAGTCTGTCCACACTGTTGCAGCTGTACATCCTTTGTAGCTGTGATGGTCTTGTAGAAGCAGGCTGTGTACACTGCTGCTCAGGAGCATTTGGAGCCATCTGGTATCACAGTGTACAGGAACTCTTTCTATTAGTTTTGTTATAATTTTTTGTCACAATGTAGAATCTGAACTGAATATATAGGGCCGGGATTGTGTTAATTTTGCTCTTTTGCCTTGTTACCTTGTGATGCTGCTCTTTGTATTACAATTTTACCAGTTCTTCATCAAGTCTATTCAATTTCCGAGAGGGTGTGCCTGGAAGTAATTATCGTCTTCTCCCTCTGTGATACCTGTGCTTTCTACTCAGTGACTCACTCAGAAACCGTTCCTCTTCTGAACATTTTAATAGAAATGCCAAAGGTAGTAAGTCTACTTTAATGACTGAATGCATTGAAAATCAGAGTGGGTACATTAAAAAGAACTTCAGAGCTTGTCCTCAAAAAGCATTTGAAACCCCACCAGAAATATGGCTAATCTTTAAGAGCGAGACTGTTACTGTGGTGTCACGTAGTAGGAGCCTGTTCTACATTCCGAGGGCACTTCTTTGCATCTTCTTTTGAGGTACAACAAGGTCAAAGAATTTCTTTGCTTGCCTATTCTACTGGGTAAGAGGGTGGGAGGATGAGAATAAGCAGGTAAAGACTGGGGTCTTATTTTCCTCTAAGTCCCTCCTCAGTGGTCTTTTTTCTGGATTGAATGGATAGCAGTTTACTGTTTCATTTTATTCAAGGATCAATACACAGTCAAAATCTAACCTTCTGTTAGAAATGACGAGAACTATTTGTTTATATAGGTCACTGATTCATCAATGGCACTTTTTCCAGCTGAACTAATGGTACTCCACCTAGCTGCTCTCCAGATCTTATTTATTATGTTTTATTTACATCAGCTCCTCTCCAGAGCCAACAGACACAATCATTAGCAAGGGATTCTCGTGTTCTTTCTGCCTGGAAAAGCCCTTGTAAAAGCTGGAGGCTGTTACAGAAGTGTAAGAACCAACAGTGTTTGTAGCCAAGCTCCTGGCTTGCTTTCACAGGGCAGCCCCTCTGGAAGCAGGGTTCTCAGTGTGAAGCACTCCTTCATAAGATACTGCCATATCAAGGAGTGATCTGACCCATAGGTATTAGACTTAAGAAGACCTACTCCAAACTCTGCAAACAATGAAGGTTGATATGATCTACAATCCTCCAGGATTAACATTTGCCTTGAAATCAGTGACCCTTTCAGCTGTATTACTTCCCTGTACACTCATTTTGTACTATTTAATCTACATTTTTCCCTTCATTAATTTTGAGCTATGAGTACTTCTACCTGCTTTCCCTATGCTGCCAACAGTCTTCCCACAGCAGTTTCCAATTTTGTTTTCTTAAGTACTCCTAAGTACTCATAGCCTATTATCTTGTCATTTTTTCTCTAGACAGGGCAAATTCAGCAGCTGGTTTTTTTTCCTAACCCCTCTTAATACAACTGTGTCTTAGTTTCAGCTGGGATGGAATTACTTTCTTCAGACTGTCTAGTATGATGCTGTGTTTTTGGTTCAAGGAGAAAACCAGTGTTGATAATACACCAATGTTTATAAGTGCTGTTTAGCAGTGTTGTATAGAGCCAAGACCATTCTCAGTGAAGAGCTCAAGGAGCTGAGAGAGAACAGAATAAGGAGAGCTGATGTAAGCTGTCATCACGTGAAAGGAGTTTTGAAGGGCTGAGAGTTCATCTCTTCCTTCTGCTGTTCAGGGGCACACTGGGCGGTCAGAGGGTGGTAAGCAATTGCTTTTGCCTCACTTTGTATATACATTCATATATATATATTATATATACATACATATAGCCAAACTATTATCCTTTTCTTTTTCTCTCTCTGTAAATAGTTTTATCTCAACCTACAAGTACTACTTACTTGTTTCTGATTCTCTCTCCTATCCCACTGGGAAGTAGAGAGTGAGTGAGAATGACTGAGCAGTACTGAGTTACCCCCTGGGTTAAACCACAACAAATAGTTACTGGCCTCTGAACTTTGAGGATTTTGTTTGTCTGTTGGCTGCCTGAGTTAAGTCTCTTTATTTAAACTACCATTGATTGCTAGTAGGGAATGCTCACAGTAGTGCACGTGTGGCCTTTACCAGCAAGGACTGTGTAAAATGTTGTTTTGATTCCATGTAAAATACCTCTGTTCATGTAGCCACAAGGACAGTAATCAGTGGGATAAACAGAAAGCACTGAAGCCAAAGGTAAAATCACTGAACACTGTGAAAATCTGCAAATGTTGAAGTTCAGTACCCACTCGTAGGAGGGGATTGATTTTTATTATTATTATTATTATTAAAGAAATTAGAAATAATATTTTAAATCCCTCTGTCCTTGTGTTCTCCACAGAACGCTCTGGGACAAGCCTATCAGCTGCCCATCTCACATAAAGACACTGCGCTTCACCTGCTGGTCTGCAGGGTGCTTGCCTTGTTCCCCCATGCAATGCATGTCCCAGAGTACCACATCTTATTGCCTGGTTAATGTGTCACCTCCCAGAGCATAACATTTACAGAAGGAGGTGAAATAACTCAGCATAAGGCAAGGTCCAGTTTGAAAGCACTGATTTACATTCAGGGTAAAGAGCATCTATTGATAATAATATTACAAAAGGAGACACACAGCGTATCCTTTTTGAAAATAGCTTTTACATTGAAGGGATGGAAGGTTTGGCATAAAGTGTATGTTTGTTAGATTTAATTTTAATTTGCAAATAAATTTGCATAATGTGCAGTTAAGATTATTTCAGAAGAATTTACAATACCCCCCATCTTATTTCTTTCTCAACACATTGTGAAAAACTATGGGGGAGAGGATAATTGCTAAAAAACATAAACTTTTAATTAAAGGTATCTATATGTGAAGGTTCTTTCCTTAGAATGTTATTCAATGTTGCCACCTTCAGGCCAAAGTGTGTCTAATGAGTAGGAAGATTTTACCAATACAGAATCTTTTGATTTTGCACTGTTACACTTTTTAAACCACTCCAGTGCCTCCTCTTCTGTGTGCTGGGAGGGCAATGGCTGGCTGTGGTGGCAATATGAATTTGGAGAAGTTAAATTCCTTCAGCTTAGGGGAAGAGAAGCTGAGGGGAGGAGAATACCACAGCTACTACAATAAACATACGTAATATGTGGTTTCCTTTAAAAAATCATCTCAGAGAATTAGAATTATTCTCATTTACTGTCTGAAGGTTTCTTCAGAACTGCAAAGTATTTTTGTTGCTTTCCCTCTTCCAGATTTTTTCTCAGACTTTCACTTTCTCTTTTCAATGCTACTCTGGCAGCATAAAGGTGAATTGTAAAGTGAATAGATTTGGCTTGGTTGAAATTTCAAACAAAGTTAAACTTGAACTTACGGGAGGTAATCGCATACTTACGTAAGGAGAGTAAATTCTGCCAGAAAATAAAGAAACTCGTGGTATAGAAACTGCATATTGATTTCAATCTATTGCAAAAGTGCTAAAGATATCTGATTGCAGGAAATTTGAGTCTCCCTTTAGGGGTTCAATGTTAAAATTGACCCTTCTAGGTAAGCACTCACATTAAGTAACATTCCCTTTGTCCTCCTTCCTGCCTCTGCTGGTTTCCTCCAGTGCTGGTCTACTGCGCTGAGCTATTGATTAACCGGTGGCACAGTCCCATTTTCTGTGTATCCCAACCTAAATCCTTTTGAAATATAGCACTGCAAAAACAGCACCTTCCACCCAAAGAAAAATGTCATACTGTTCTGTAACAACAATGGCAAACACTCTCTCTTTGGACTGAGGAATAGCGCTTCACTTCCTGCTTAAATGGTTTTGCACTGTTGCACTAAAGAGCTGGCACATTACTCCCCACAGGTGGCTGCATTTCAGCGCCTAGGTGAAGTGAGTCTATTTCATCTTTCAGCCAAAGTGAGTACTAAACATAACATAGGGCTCCTCTATTTCCACAGGCTATTAACCTTCCAAAACATTCACCTCAGAGGCTAAACTTCGCAGTACTTCAGCTTCAATTCTGAGAAATGTCTCTTTTCCACAACAACATGATAAGTGAGAGTGAATGAAGTCCCTTGCGCAACAAATGGTAAGCATATGCCAGAGCTAAGCAGGGGCTTAAACAGCTTTCTGAACTTAGTCCTTCTCAAAAGTAACATTTTTATTTTAGCAGGTTTGAGGAATACCTCTTCATCCATCTTTAAATAATAAGAGAATGGCAATAAGAGACGTGATCTGACTGAACTTCTCTCTATGAAAGCATTTTAAAATATGGCACTTTACTCATGGTATTTTCAGAGGACATGCAAAATGCAGCAGAAATTTGGAAGAATTGAATACTGACATCTCTAACAGAAACCAGTAGGTCTGCAAAGACTCATAGTGTCCTTGACTTGAAAAAAAAACACAAAACAAAACAAAACAAAAAACAAAAAACCCTAGATTTCTTGTGTGAGCAGAGGGGGGAGGGGAAGGGGAGGAAGGAATTATAGAGAATGACTTAGGTTGGAAGGGATGTTAAAGATGATTGAGTTCCAGCCCCACTACCATGAGCAGGGTTGCCCCCCACAGGATCAGGCTGCCCAGGGCTCCATCCAACCTGGCCTTGTATGCCCCCAGCTGACAACAGGACCACCTAAAAAAGCAGTTTTTCTCTGTTAGTTGATAGGGCAGGTGGAAAGGGTTTTTTACAAAGTAGTTGATCTGATTATTAAACTACTGCTACTTCAAGAGCTTAAAGTGAGCTTATCCCAGGCAAACTTTGAGGGAGGAGCTTTGTCATAGACAGGGGGATATGCATATATATACACTACATCTGGATTAAACAAGATGATGCGTATGTCTATAAGGTATTGCTGAAAACTGTTATAGAAAAAGGTAATAGCTAAGTATTCAATACCTAATTTTCATTCCCAATAATGTTTAGAAAAAAAAGATGTAGCTGAAGATGAAATACACTCTGCATTTCTAAAATGGGCAATTATAACCAGAAAAATGAAGTGATTAGTCAGAAATACTTCCTACAATGGAAGGAGGAAATAAAAGTGAAATTAGCTGCTAAAGGGATGAAAGTGCCTTCAACAATAATTCACCATTCAGTCAGTGGTAAAGAGAGCTTAGTGGTCCGAATAACAGATTTTGAAATATTTAATCTTCAGGATCCATGGATTTATAGAATAGAAATCTTGACTGTTTTCTCAAATTAAATTGATTGAGCTCTGTGCATTGTATTACATGGTTTTATACTGATTAGATTTAAAACTAAATGTCCTTCTGCCCAAGAGATATTTCAAAATTCAAAATTGCATCATCATCATCATCATCATTATTTTAATATCATGGGTTTATGTCAGGGACACTGCAGCATTTTTTCTTCATCCACGGTAGCTCAGAAACCAGCATGCCAGTTGGCTGCCACCTTCCACTTGCAAAGCTGCTGTGGTTCAGTGTGACTACATGGGAACATTCATAATACACTAATCACAGTGGTATCTGTGTACTGTATAATCTTTGAAGTGCTTGAGAATGAATGGCATATATGTATGTAGAATATTATTACTGTATGCTTAATTGGGACATGCTGAATAGAGATAGCTGCATTATTGGGTCGATTTCCTTGGAAACTGATGACAGTGTATAGTAATAACTGTTCATTAATGAACACAGTATTGGCGTATGTTCTGCTTAAGAGGCCTGATTTAGATTCTTCCAAATAAAGTGTTGTTTAGCCAGGTGACAAACGTATGTGAAATACTGAACTGTTTTGTTTGCTTGTTTGTTTGTTTGTTTGTTTTAATATGCAAGTTGCCAGACCAAGATGAAGAGATGTATTCTCCTGGATTCTTGTGTGGCTCAACTTAGGCTGGCTGAGTTCAGTGCATCGGCTGAGGACAGGGCAGCCTGCCAGCACAGCTTCACTTTCTTTGGATGTGGCACTGAAATGCTGCTGGCAACAGTAGTTCTCTCTTGGCATTTCTTAGCTCATCATAGGTGAGTGAGTGAGTAAGTGCACAGCCCCATGTACACAGTTATGCACCAAATACTTTGTCACGCCATCCAGTTATAAGCATGAAGAAGATCGCCATGGTGTATCTTCCTCCCAGTTTTCCCCTGTGGAAGACTTCAGGGCTTTGGAGGGCATATGCAAGCATGTCACTCTCTTCAGCGAGCTGTCTTGCATATTTACTTCTTCCTCATCAGAGCCTTGCAAACTCAGCTTCAAGCACAGATGGGCCCAAGTAGACATTTTCATTTGAATTCAGTAAGTCTCCTCGGACTGTGGTTCAGTCAAGAGCAAAGCAGGAGTTCTGCTAAATTAAGCTGCTGTCTGTGGAAGAACTAATTCAATTTTTAGTCTTGAGAAAAACTGTGGTTTGATAGACTTGGCACATAGGTGGAACTGCCACCACACTGTCATGACAGATAGCCTTAAATCATTTGCTTAGCTGTAATATAGAAATGTATGAATGCACGCCTTCCTCCATAACGACTTTGATCCTCTCTCATCTGACAAAACACCTATCCTCTTCATAGGAATCACCAAGTCTTTGATTTCTTCGTTAGAAAAGTAACCATGTTAGTAAATGTTGCAAATCACTGTGTTATTTGTAACAAGGTATTAAAATAAAAAGCCCACAGATGCTCATTAATAATTTACAACCTCACTTTATAGCTGGTTAAGCACCTTGGACTGTTTTACTTTACCACAGAGCTAAAGAGAGTTTACCATTGCTTCTGTGTTGAGAAACCCTAGAGACATTGATAAATCATTTATCAGTAAAAGAATCTGCAAAGTTACCAGTAGGTGTGATCCCAGAAATTGTTTCTGCTTTCTTTTCAAAATCACTATTTCTTTTGATATTAAAGTATTGTTTTCCATGTCAGTAATCCTTCTAAATATTCTATAAAATGGATCTGGTAATTGCTGGAAAGCTGTCTTACTAGAGCTGCTTGAAATAGATATTGTTAGCTTTTTTTTCTGTGCAGCTCTATGCATAGGTACTGGAGCTCCTGTCTGCCTCCCTGGAGAGCAGGGTTACCCAACTTGTTCAGTGCAGTGGCTCTCCCCGGATCCAGCCAGCTGCTTTTTGTGGAACTAGGAAAGAATCAGGAGCACCTCCTTGAGGAAATTCTCAGCACAACTCTTGGCACGGGCCGTAAAAGCATTTCACGTGCTAATATTCCACTCACAGTTGCAGTTGTGTCATCCAGACAAGTATCTTCTGATTTAGAGATGTGAGAACAAAATGTAGCCCTGTTAACTTATCTGTCAATTATCAGTAGTCAGATCCTAGATAATTAAAAACAAACTTCTTGTTAACAGACAGTGGGAATCAATTCTTTGCACGGTCCTAATTTATTGTATTTCACAGAGAAGGTGAATCAGAATCCTGATTATTTTAATTCTCTGTAAGCCCTTTGAAGTCACAGGATGAAATAAAATTGTGAGTGAGCCTAGCAATGGACAGGGATCAAGACAGTTTTTCTCTCCATCATGAAACAGAATGGAGTGTTATGAAAAGGTTTTCTTCCAGTTTTTGTTTAGGAAAAAAGAGTCAAATAGTGAAACAGAACATCAAAGAAAGGGAAAGCTATATTCTGAAATAGGCAGAGAGAGACCATTTCAACTGTTCCCAATTTGCTAGAAAATATCTTTGCCTCTCTCATCATCGCCTTTCATTTTTCCCTCTCTCAACTCTGTTAAAATAGTCACTGAGGCTAATGCCTAAAACTATAACAAATAAACAGCTTTAGTGTGGGGTGAATTTATAAAAGGATTGTTATAACTTCTGTCTAGGGACTAGAAAGAACTGTACATCATTATGCAAATATATATGGAATAGGCTAAACAGTGAAACAAAGAGGAAAAGAAAGGAAATCCCTCATGGATAGACCAGAGAATTGACACAAGAATTTCCTCTGAAGCAATTCTGTCACATTGTGAAAATACATGTCTGGACCATTTTAATACTTTTTGTTATTTACTCAGTAGACCATAATGGCTCTGAAGCTTACTGCAATGTTTATTCAATAGACTAAGTCTGTTTTTTTGGCCTATCGTGTGAATTTGTATTTCAGTAATTCTGAAAGGGTGTATTTTACTCAATGGACCACAGTGGCTTCTCTGGAGCCTGTTACATTGTACAGTATTTTCTAGTATGTTGCAGCTCCTATGTTAATACAGATATAGTGATCTTCGTGGTATGCTTTTTGACTGTGCTTTGAGGACTTGTTTCCTAAGTCTCTTAGGTGCCTGAATAGAATATCCAATATATTATATTAGTATTGCTCCAAGCAGTTTTACATTGTGCCAGGCTTCTGTCTCACTCTTTAAAAACGAAAACCTCCTGGAGATGAGAAGGTGGGAATTATGCCACTGTCCAAGGACTCCTGGAGGAGCTTACAGTTAAACTGGCATGAAAGAAATCCAATTCCCTCCAGTCTCCAGTAGTCTCTGCTTGAAATATTTATTTTTCTGGTTTATCTATAAACATCTCAATGACACTAACTTAAACACAAAGAATATAATGTATTTTTGAGACAGCTTTTGAGCTTTGCCTTTCACTGATTCTTTTCAGCATTCCCCACTGAGGATCTGCATGTTTCTTAGTGATCCAAAAGCAAAACTGTAACATCTTAGAAATGTCTAAGGTGCAGAGGTTTACTTCCAAAACCAGAAGCATCTCTAGGTTCTGGGGACAGAGGCACTTTTATAAACAGCAGTTATTGAAGACCACAAGACTTTTCACCTGTGCCTGACTTTCCTACAGAGTGACAAGGCCACATCTTGAGGTATTTATCTTTGATGCTGTGACAGGGTGAGGATCCCATATTAGCCATGAAAGCACCTTTTTGGATAAAAGCCAGATTGGACTTTCAGTGCATTTTAGCTGGAAGCATTTTATATTGTAATCTCTGCTCTTTCCCTTATTTTAGCAAAACAAAATTGATTACTTCTTTTTGTTGTTTCTCCTTTTCTTGTTTTCTTATTTCTTTCAATACTGTTGGCATTACCAAGGCATTAACATTAGTAAGAGAGGAGTTAGCATATGCAAATTTTACTCCCTTAATTAAAATCAGGCATACTTGATTATGCTGCTGAGCCCCACAGCTGCAAATTTGTAAACAAAGGTTACATGCTTAGAAAGGAAAATGTGTTAAGTCACTTTTCTGTGGTAGACCTTCCTTAGTCTTTAGTCTGCTTTTAATGTGAAGCCCAGTGCTGAATTAAATTCTTTGTTCCTAGACTGGAATGCATGCTGTTCCAGGGGCTCATTTTGTGGTTATTTTGTTTAGACTTGGGATTGCTTTATTTCCATTTTGTATTTGCTTATCTAGCTTGGAACCTCTTGCTTTCTGGTTGGTAGGAATAAAGCAAATAAGGTCAGGTGAATGTTATATAATGTGATGAGATTAATAGGGAAAAGAAGCCATGGAATTCCAGCTTTTTTTTTTCTTCTTCTCCTTTCTTTTCTTTCTTCTTCCCACCTCTACTCTTCTCCCACTGTGCAGCCTCATTCCTTGAAAACTTGAAGAATGCTGCATTTCTGCTGGAAGTTATTGCACTCTGTTCATGGACCTGAGAACACAGGTTGGTGAGGCATTTTCCTTTTTCGAAAACATGTTTTCTGAAATGCTTGCTTCTGTCCTTGTGCAGTAGTCTTTAGCTCCACTCAGTTATGTTTATACAGACCTTCTTTCTAAAGGGATCATTCAAAAGATCCAGTAAAAAGAAGAGCAATGAACCTAGCAGAGCATCCTAGTACCATGTGCGTCCTCTAAATCAGTTAATTTCAGAGATTTCATTTATAGCACAGCTCTATGCACAGTGTTGGCATGACCAATACATGTGGTGTGAACTAGGTGGAAAGGGGCATAGGTGAGGAATAATTACTGTTTAAATTACATATCAACATCACGAGTGTACTGTGCAGATGGATCCTCTCTGATGCAGACAGTGGTATTGCATTTTGATTTTTTTGAGCATAAAACACTGTAGCAGAGCAGAAGATTTGTTTTTCTAACAAATGTGCAGCTGATTGAACTGTCAAGTTCTTTTTGACCGCTTATCTCCATGTCTTAACACGTGAATCCAGTTCTGGAATAGATAAGGGAGTCACAAGAATAGCTGTTTATTCCCAGAAACTACAGGCGTTTCTTTAAAAAGCCATGTATGCGGTGCAAAGTAGCTGTGATGTTCTACCTTGCTGTTATACTACACTTGTTTTACAGGGCATAAGTGACTATGTGAGCTATTTGTCAGTAGAGAATGAGACTGTTGTTGTAGGCAAGAAGCTCTGAGATTTTAGAAGGTTATGCTGTGATGTACACTATTAATTTTTTAAGAACAAATATAGCAGAGACTTATTTTTTTCAACATTGATCCTAACTTCAACACTTGGAGGTCTTCTGTCCTTATTGTTTGAGTATGTATTGGCTTTCACATGTTGTGAAATATACGTGACAAAGTTCAGTATCTGCGCTGACAATTTTTCCAGAAAGAGGTGGGTTTGGAAAAAGGCAGTGTTCTTCAGAAATGGCAAAGTCTGAAGCTGATGCATGACATTTCCAGTTTGTAAGTTCTACTGACTCATTTCACTGAAGGATAGAGTGTAAGTCCAAGTCCACTCATCACTCTTCACATGCAGCCCCTAATTAGTTAGGGAAGACCAATAGAAATTACCAACAAACTCCACAGGCCTCTTAAGATCATCTAGTAGAACACAGCTGGCAGGACCTAAGTTCAAGGCATATCCCAGCTACCTACTCACCTACCAGAGTACAGCCTTAGGTAAATTAATTGCAATTAAGAAATACAATTTTGATCAAATCCCATAGAAGCAAAACATATATTCAGCCATTCTACATTCTGACCCCACCATAAACATGCAAATTGCTGTGCTCTCATCTGTGACATAGAGACTTCACATCATCTGGAAAATGGATCTCTGCATTTTGTCTTAATTTTGCAGAATATTTAGATGCTTGGTCACAGCAATACCCAAACTAGATTATTAATAGAAAGCCATGCATTTTCTAAAGATGAACTAGTACCAAAACAAAGGGCAAGTTTCAGTTATCAAGATAAAGTATCTTCTTTTGTCAGTTCCTGCACACAACGCATTAACATTAATGACAGTTTCAGCCACATGCATGTGCGTCTCTCATTAACTCTAATGGACAATACATGCACATAGATCTCTGGTTACTACTGAGGGGAATTGCATATACGTGCAACACTCATTAGTATTAATGAGGGTTCTCCTGTGGGTACCTAATGATCATTAATGGGAGTTACACGCATGTGTATTCTCCATTAACATTAGTGGCACGTGCATCTCTCATTAATATTGATGGGAAATACAGGAAGCCGTATCTCATTAATGTTAGTAAGAGCGATGCACACACTGCAAGGAGACAGCTTTTCCTGCTATGTCTTCAATGACGGAAGTTTGAGCTGTTATTAACTATTTTCTAAGGAATCTTTAGTTGGTGTTACCTTTTTTTGTGAATTATCCAAGGTCTCAGTGACCTTTGCCAGAATGCACAGGTTCCTTCCCACATGCATGATTTATTTTTGAAAAAGCCCAAACATCTTTTCTTTCATACTTGGGAGTATGTAATCTCTGTAATTTTTCTAAGTAAGCATATTTCTGAATTGCTGCTATTTCAAAGAACATTGTCTATGTGCTCTTCACAGCTTAGGGGTGGCACACACCACCTGCTGAGTTATTGTTTATAGGCACACAAAATTTATTACAAACTCTTGTAATCGTAACTACATTTTATATCGTACACTAAAGCAGCGTTGTGTTAAACTTTGACATGGTTTCTGATGAATATAGTAAAGATTAAAGGGCTTAGCTTCTCTTCAGAGGGGAAAAAAAAAATTATGAATTTACTACAGTACAGAGTTCTTCATCCTTCCAGTTACAATGAGATTAAATTTCAGGTATTGCATTCAGTTCTGGGTCCTCCACTACAGGAAGGATATTGAGTTGCTAAAGCATGTGCAGAGAAGAGCTACAAAACCAGTGAAGGGACTATAAAATGAGTCATGGGGAACAGCTGGGGGAACTGGAGCTGTTTAGTCTAGAGAAGGCTGAGGGGAGGCTTCATTACTCTCTAAAACTACCTGAAAGGAGATTGCAGCATGAAGGGTGTCTGTCTCGTTTCTCAGATGACAGGTGATAAGACACAAGGAAACAGCCTCACAGTGTATCAAAGGAAGTTTAGATTGGATGTGGCAAAGAGTTTATTCATGGAAGAAGGTGTTCAAGCATTGGAATGGGCTGCTCAGGGAAGTGGTGGTGTCACCATCCCTGAAGGCACATAGGAAATGTGTGGATGTGACACTAAGGGACATAGTTCAGTGATGTGACTTGTTTGCCAGGCTGAAGGTTGGACATGAGGATCTTGAAGGTCTTTTCCAGCCTATGTGATTTTGTGATTCTATTCTATGATTTGATGTTGCATTTGAATGTGTATTTGCTCACCTGCCAGACTGTTTCCATGGAATTGACTGTGTTTTATATCTCCTTTTTGAACATCTGCCATTGCTGTTGCACAATACCATTGCAGAGATTCATATTTTATGTGGTGCCCTTCTGAGCTGTTCCTGGAGAACACTTCACTTTCTCTTCACTTTGGGGCATCAGCATCTGGGTGAGTGCTGAAGAGCCAGGGAGAAATATCACATGTGATATGAACAGACAAGATTACGGAGGAAGGCTGATCTACAGAAACTGGGGAGTGGTTGTGTGAAGTTCTGATCTGGCATACAAGTGATCTGCAAACAGTTCCCATGTACCCTACTGTGAGTTAAACTTTTCTTTTTCTGTTCTTTGATGTATCTACCACCTTATATACAGGAATTATAACCTGAAATAAGATCTCTAGATGCCACCATAATGCCTTAGCTATAGTTAATACCAACAGAAACATCCATGCAGATATATGCTGTTTAAAACAGAAAATAATATATTTAGTTTTCAAAATGCCTTTTTGTAAGATAGTCTTATTGCTTTTCTCATTTGCTTGTACAGAATTAGAATATCCATTGCCCATGCAAATTAGTTACCAAAAAAAAAAAAAAAAAAAAAAAAACCAGATTTGCAAATAACAAATGAAATTTAGAGGATTATGTTTAGCACACACAATTATACTAAATCAGATTCCCTAAGGCTGAGGGAGAACAGCACACTTTCCTGTACAGTAAAGCCTCTGCTGCACTGGACGACTTCAGTGAAGGGAGTGGACAGACCATATTGGTGTGGCTATTCCATTTCAGGAGCCTTCTGGAGAGAGGGAGTTAGAGCAGTTTTAACTCCCACAGGAGCTGTGCAGACAAACTGCCTTGCACAAGCCTTTTCCATCTGTCCTAGCACTGCCCCTTTTGCAGTTTGCACAGAGCATCCTTTTGTTATTGTGCTGGTTCCTCATCATTACCGTGGTGCAAGAGATGTCACTGCTTTCTTTACCAGCAGATGTTTCATTTCTGATACCTGACCCCAGCAGGGTCCATATGGAGCCTGTACATAATCTCCTTCAATTCACATGAAAATCAATAACAAATTTAGATACAGCAGGCATCAAAGCCTGAAACTCTTTCTAAGTGCACACATAGAGACTCAGACATATGCTTGCGTAAGACATGCATGCATCTGCATTCACCCATTCTCAAAAGTCAAATGCGGGAAAGGTGATTATAGTGCTAAAGGGTGACAGATGTCAGAAGGCATCAAGGAAAATCATAACAATAATATTCTGTTAGGCTACAGCAGCATTAAAGATTATAACGTGTAACTACAGCTTTCACTTATAATTCAGAATTCAGCTGCTAAGCAAACTAAATAATTTATCAAGTACAATATGTTTTAACTCTGCAGCTTGCAAAAGCTGTAGCCATGCTGTTGTTTCAAATAGTTACCAAATGGTGGAAATGTCAAGCTCTTCCTTAAATTGCATCTTCCTGAATTCCCTTGGTAGATGCAACTGATTTTTTTTTTTTTTTTTTTCTTTCTAAAGATGTTTTATTGTTTTTCTACTTTTCATCAGGGTGGGGTTGCCATGGCAATAAAGTAGGATGTCTTGCTGGATTTCACCTTTGCTGTCTTGCTTCATATGGTTCTCTCTCCTCCGAGCAAACATGGTGGACGCAATGCACATACAGATGTCTGATTTTAGATTTCTTTCTTGAGTGTGCTTGGCAGCTGCTCTCCTGAGACAGACGAGGCAGTACTTCACAGGCAGCAATTCACATTCATCTTCCCACTCTCTAATGGCCACCATCATGTCTCACTTGCTTTGTGAGCTCTCTTTTAAGATGGACAAAGCTTTTCATGAGAGACTTGCTCCCAGTGTAAGCAGAAACTTTTGGTTAAGTATTTCAGTTAAATGAGTTAAATGGTGAAATATGCCACCACAGAAATTAGAGACATCCATTTCACATCCCAGCAAAATGCCCGGAACAAAGCTGGTTACAGGATTTGTAAGGCTAGTTTTAGGTTATGACAATGCCATTGTGATTGCACCTCTAAAATGTGTCTTTCTCCAGTCTTTCAGTTAAACTTCTGGGATATAACTGGTTCAAAATTTAGATCACTGAGATTAAGATTTTTCATTTTAGGTATATCTTTCCCAACATCTTTCAAATAATAATTTGCGCATCTTTTGTCTATGTTGGAGTTTCACAGTAGTAGCATCTCCAAAATCTAGATAAAAAGGGACAATAAATGCAAACCTGTATTACAGTTCATCAGTTCGAACCTTGTCAATGAGCTCTTCTCTCCTCAAGGATTACTGTCAGTGGAAATAGTTGTTATTTTAGGATACACTAAAAGATAATGCATCCCAGGAATGTATCATTAATATCACTGTAACTTAAAATCCCATATCCCAGTGATCTGAAACTTCACTAAAGTATTTTGATTTCTCTCTGCAATTCAGATGAAGTAAAACTGAGGTGATGTGTTACATGAATTCCTGTGGTTTACTCGTGATGCCTGCCTTTGCCTCTTCTCAGTAGTCTACTTGAAATGGCAAAGCTAACAAAATGCTTCCTAATTTCCAATTCTTGGTCTTATTCTCTGCTTTTTCTTTTCGGTCTTACTCACTAGAGTAACATTAAATTTCCAAAGTCCTCTGATGTCTCTTACATTGCTCTGGCAGAACATCAGTGTCATTTTAAGGTATCATTATAACATTCGCTCATCTGACTACACTGGTCTCTGACTGTCAGTCCCGCTTTTTCTCTTGAATAGATAGTATTAGCATAATTATTATTCACATGCTATAGCACCCAGGAGATATGGACACTGTCTAGCTCTCATTTAGTTAATGCTTTAGAAAACTTGCAATCTGGGTAGAAGGCAAGAAACAGGACATAAATAGCAAAACAGAGGGGAAGACAGGTGTAAAGTGACTACATGAATTTGTATGTTAAGCAGCAATATCAGCACTGTGATCCTACCGCGTTTTGGATATTATGATAAAAGACTGAACGAAGGGAATCTCCAGAGCTTTTATATGGTTGGGTAGCTGTTTCTTCACGAGACGTTTCATAGGATGTTGTGGGCCATCAAGCATGCCCACATTTGTCTTAAAATCCTGCAGTTAGCATAAGAAGTTGACTTGCCGGATGAATGGATGATTGATTTCTTAATAAAGAAGTCACTCTGAAGATTAAACAGAGTTTTGTGTGAGTTAAAATAATTTAGAGCACTTTGTTTTGCTGAACTGGGACTTCTGTTTTGAGCCTGGTAATAATGGCCTGCAAATACAGATTCATCCCTGCCATCATGACAAGAACTGTATGTTCTGTACAAGACAGTGTTTCTATTTCTACTGCAGACTAACACGTTCAAGCTTGGCAGGTTGTAGTTACAGCGATCATCGTGGTTGTAGAGCAAGCTGTGTCTTGACTTATTCTCTCCAGAATGCTTCTCAGAGCAGAGGTCAAACTTCTCACGAGTCTTTCACACAGGAACAGGCAATACTGTGGCTTTTAAACCAGCCCTCATTCCAGCTTGATCATATGTGGCCCAGCTTCCCTGGGCATTGATAAGCCTTTCATCAGAATAGCTCACAGTACACCATATTAATAAAAGCAGGTTCTGTACATATGCAGTGTGCGTCGGTCTTTTGTCCTGGAAAAATGAAACTGTGGCTGCTGACTGCTATTTTAAGAATGCATCAAATTCTGTATAGTGAGAAGAAAACTAAAGGCTTTTTAAGGTAGTTACGTTGCTTTGAAGGATCTTGTGTGAGTTTTACAGTTATCTCTAGATTATACATGATGAGACACAAAAAGTGCAGATCAACTACTTCTTCAAATACATGCGAGAGGAAGTGATAAAATCAGAAATCAGGTCCACCACCCTTACATGTTGTAACTATCACATAGCCTGTGTCATGTCCACCTGTGCTATTTATGATTTTAACTTAGCTGTGCTCCTTGCCATTTATTGCAAAGACAATACGTACATTTTGCGGTGGTGGTAGAAGGGAAAGGGAAACCACAGATTTTTTGGGCAAGCCATGAATGCTGCTTACAGTCTAAAATTCATTTAGCGTGAAAATCTGATGACTCTTGAAAATATCTTCCTGGACTTCTTTGCTGAGCCTGCCAAGAATACTGATAATTAACAGAAGTCATGTCTGTGACAGAAACAAAAACACTGACCATATGTCTTGTTTATAGTCCTACGCCATTTCTCTGGAAGAAAAATTGAACTTCAAATTAAGAAATATATAAACTGAAAACATGCTCTGTTACTTATCATGTTTACACTAAATAAAAGCAGAACTTAGCTTCTGCATTCAGTGGTGTTATCAGAAACATCTAATAGTATTTGATTGACAGTTCTTTCATGGGCCCAAGGACATAGCTGACCGAGCTGTGGTGTATATTTCAGTGCAGTATCACTTGTTTGCCAGCGTGTGAGTTCTGCCCTTTGGTGATTCAAATAGTGAAGCCCATGAGTTAAATATCAGCTTCATTGTGTGAATAGTAACCATGATATCTGCAATATTACATTACAGCAGAGGTTCAGTCAGGTGCTATTAAATTCCCCTAATTCTGTACAACATTTTTATTAATAAACAAAAATATAGCTCCCTCAGATTGCCTTAATCCAAGGAAAGGAAATGCACATCTGCTGCTGGAAATGATTCTCTCCTGACACTACTGAGCAAAAAACTTTCACAGGCATCACTGCCTGTGATAAAAAGCCAATAGAACGTAGCAGTGCAACTACAATAATGATGGACCATGTACAAGTGTTAACATAAAAACTATATTTTATTTTAGTCTTTCAAAAAGTTTTGCAAACCAGATAGTGAAATGCCTTGGATATATCATATTACATAAAAGTGGTAATAGATAAGTTAAGCTATTCATACAGTTGTTTCTGGGTGCTAAAGTAGGAAAGCTACTTATAAGCTATTACAGCTTTCATCTACACAGCAGATTCCCTTGTGCAGTAGATGCTCCTACTCCAACTGTTATTTCACATATGCATGCATCAGGTATTTATTTGGCAGCCATCAAGTTGTAGTGTTAAAAGACTTACTATTTTTTTTTTTTTTTAATATAGCAATGACTCTTCCTAAGATGACAAATACTCAGTCACCCTTTTATTCACTTTCTGATCCTTTTGACGAGATGACCAGATACTGGTCACTTGTGACATGAGTGGCAGAACAAAGACCCATGATCCCCTCCTTCCAGCAGCTATAGAGTATATGTTTAAGAGGTTAATTCCATCTCCTTTCTGGTGACCTGTATTGAATTCACATTACCATCCTAAAAGGAAAGGTCTGGGTAAAAGCCATGTCAATCCTTGAATGCATTTATCTTTGGGACATTTTAGCAGGGGACAAGTGGAGATGAGTAAGACACTAAACCCAGGAGATTGCTGCTCTTTAAACAAACAGTGAATACCTGACCTATAATTGAAGACAGGTCATGGTATCTTATTTCTTGTGGCTGTTATAATACCCACAGTTAATCATAGAGGCAAAGGTTTTAAGATACTAGCACAATTCATATGCTGATGAGCTGGAGCTCTGTCATGTGAAAACTGAGGTTGTTTGTCTGTGTGAGAGCCATTTCAGTTTACATTATCCTGTTACTCTTCAGTTGTTTGATGCCTTTGATATTACCCATTATTTTTATTTTTGTATGTTAGCAATACCCTGAAAGGGGGTAAGACATACATAATCTTACATGGATTAGAAATTTGCTGATATGTGCTTGTGAATGTTCTAATCACCTTGCCAAACAAAATAAGTGAGTTTCTGTTGGTTGGAAAGTGTTCCACATAAATTAAGCAGTGCATCTGTATTCACTTCTTACTGCAACAGTAGCAAACTGGCCAGGTCTAAATACTCTTGGTATAAAAAAAAAAAAAAAAAAAGAAATACAATCAAAACAACAATTCTCCTTTGTGGCTAAAGAGAATAGAGAAGAGTAAGTCAACCATCAAGTTGGATGCTCATTTTAGACAGTGTGAATACATCACTAATACAAATCTGAAGAATTTAAAATTCTTTCTTTTTTTTTAATTAAACAAAAGCCACAATTCTTGTCAACCACACTGCTGAGGACATTTTTCCCCATTTTCAGAAACCTGGAAGTTCTCTCTCTGAAAACAGGAACCAGCATCTATCATCACAACTCAAAGAGATGTTAGTGAGCTTCACTCCGGCATCTCAGAGAAAAGATGCATTAACTCTTCAGTAACAAGAGTTCAGCTTTTGCACAGATGCCACTCGTTTTAAAATAGTGAGAGGAAAAATGACATGTCATATCTGTGAAAATCTCAGTAGACTGATCCTTTTTTTTTTTTTTTTTCCTTCATGAAGCATTAGCAAGGTTTTAAATAGCTGCAACTGCATATTAAAAATGCCCATGTGTATAATACATGAATAAGGGCACCTTGGCTGAATACATTATAGAACAGAGCTGTCATCTTCACCCACTTCAAAATCTTGCTTTCTCTTGCTTATGTGGATAGACAATGCTAATGAGATGAACTGACCAACACTTAGACAGTGAAGCAAAGGCTTAAAATCAGGTTGTTGTTTGTTGGTTTTTTTTGTTTGTTTTTTTTTTTTAATGAACATCATTTCATGAGTTCCTTTATTTTCCTTTCTTTCCATCACTTCCACAAATCAGGCCATTTCTCTGCAGCTCTTTATTTAAGCACAGTAAAGGATTGTGTTTTATCTGCAGACTGACTAGTTGGGATTTTTTGTTGGGTTTGTGTTTGTTTTCTCTTCTGTTACTCATTCACCTCCTACTTCAACAAAGACATAATCCCATATTTTTTTGTATAACTAAGAGCTGATTCAGATACAGGAAAAAATGTATGCTGCTGAATGGAGGCTGTAACATGTACTGTGCTTGATGGATTTGAAATGATGTATGCAAAAATTTCTACAGTTGTTTGTCTTTGTGTTTAGAACAAGAGTATGTAATAATGCACTTGCTAGGCAGGAATGACTCACTGAATATTTCAACAAGATATGTAGATTTTTATGCTGTGCCATTCGATAAAATATATTTATTTCAGTAAGCCATATTGAAATAATATGACTTATTGAAAATAAATACGGCATGAGCCATTTGTGGCTCATGCACTCATTTCAAGGAAAAAAATGCACAATTTTTGGATCAAAATATCTTTTTTTTTTTTTTTGCCCACTGAAGAGTTGCTTTCCCTGTATAACTGTTATTTTGTGGCTCTGTGCAAAGGCTCACAACTCAGTTTTTTAAAGATGCATTCTCTGTAATGATGGAGGAAATACAAAAGTTTTCTGGTGAAGGTGGCTTTTGTCTCTGACAATGTTTTGTAGCTCTCGAGTGAGTGGAATTCATTTATGTATGTATAGCTCCAAGTGACGAGGCTTATGAATTGCTGTTATCGTTGAGAGCTTGCTGAGAAAATGAAGTGCATGGCTACACTTCTATTTTATATTTCATGGAAATTAAAACTATTTTAGGCCCTGCATGCAGGCCTATACCGATATCTGAACCAATTTTTTTCCATCTGACTGATGTTTCTCTGAGTCATTCGTATCACTTTCATATGCAGAGAGATTTTGTAGGCTATTTATGATCACCCTTAGTGTATATTTAAGCTCTCCTTTTTAACAGGGGCTGGCAGTACAAGGAAATAAAGTTCCTTCTGGACAATGTTTTACAATGAAAGAAGTTGCAATGGTGTTTTGAAAATCAAAATCCCTTTCTTCTGTAACAAAAAACCCACAGTGTTTATGTAGGAGCAGACTCTTACCTATGTTTCCCAAATTTCATTAATAAGGAAACCTGCATTGCCCCTTCTTGTACGACCTTGAAAAGTCACATAATCTCAGCAGCCTTAAGATTTCACAGACTTTGGAGCTGAACAGAAGTGCAGGTTCTATGCAGCAGCAAGGCAGCCGTTTGCAGGCTGTTCTGTGCCTGTGCCAGAGCACTCCTTGGCACAGGAGCAGCGACAGAGTTTGTTAGCAAGCCTGTGAGACAGCATTTTGGCAATTCATATCATACCTGGGAACAAACATCAGTACTGCAGGAAAAAAGAAAGATGAAAGATCACTCCAATGGCAGAGCTACTGTTTGCTTAAAGGAAAAATGAAATGGGCAAACAAAAGCTTTGGCAAGTAAAGGACTTGGGATTTGTTGTTGCCTGCAGTGGAGGTTTCACTGTCCTTGTGTTGTTCAGCATCCTATTACACTAAGGATATGAAATTAAATTTCCTTTCTTCTCTAGGACTATTTGCAAGCTGCTACCGAGTCCCACATCAACACATACTACTTTCTTGAAAATGGCTGCCAAATTGTAAAGGTAAGAAAACAAAGCTATCAATTCCTGTTTAAAATGACAGATGCTAGTTAGCAGAAACATTTTTTTGTTGTTGGTTTTTCAAACCCCTACTGAGATAAAAGGGGTGTGTGTGTGTGTGTGTATGTGTGTGTGAACAAATCCAAAACCTCCAAGACATAGCCCTTTTGTGGGAAGGTTGGAATGGTCTTTTCACAGCACTCTTTATATTTTGATAATTTTCAGAAATACAGATTAGAACAGATCAAATAAACTGATTAGATAACCCAAAACAAAGCGTGAAACAATATTTAAATGATGTGCAACTTCATTCTTGCCTCAAGGTATGCTTCATGAAGAAAGTGCTCAGGATATTTCACAGCATGGTGGTACACCTCCTGCTTCCCCAACAGGTCATTACTGCCTCTCTTGCTGGTTTCTGGTGCAAGGCACCCTGGTGGCTACTCTGTCCACCTCAGTCTCAAATAGCCCCTGTAAATATCAGTAGAGGACTCTTTCTCTAGAATCTCCAGAGCAGAGAAGCTCCAAAAAAAAAACAGTGATTGATTTGCATTATAGGACGGAGCTTTCCAAAAAGAATTCTCTCAAATTCAGAAGGCTTGAAGACAGGCTTCTCGCACAACTTAAGCATCCGATATGGGCAGCTGTGTGTGATTTATTGAAGTATACTTCTCTGACTTTATGCAAGATAGTAGATTCTAACTGAGTGACGGAAAGAAATTCATTAAAAAGGGAGAAGGAACAGAACAGCAAATACAAAAGAATAGGAGGGCTGAATGTAAAACACATAATAGCAATGTGTTACGATGGATGAAACTGTGAGGAAAAAATACTTCATTAGTGGGATGTGGTGAAGCCACAGCTCACAGCTGGCAGAAAAGGAAAAAAAAAAAAGAAAAAAAACCACCTGCTTTTCTGTGTAGCATTGTGTTGCTCACATAAGAAAATCTGTGGTTGATATGCAGGTTTTGCACAGCCATCCCAAAACCTCGGCTGGCATCTGCAGACTCATGGGAGGTGTCAGTGGCACTGATGACCCCAAAGAGAGAAGAATTCCCCCGCAGACGTTGTTCTTTTGGTAAGAAATCACCTTCTAGCCCATTTTGTGCCCAGTCAAGTAGCATAACAGTGACAGAGTAAAAACCAGACATATTTGGAGACTGGGGTGAGTTCCATGAGCCTAGCCCTTTATCTGCTTTAGGCCATTGGAAGTTTGCATTGTCTGTACAAATTATTAGTGAATGAAAGCTTTTCAGTAGCGGCTGATTTTTATAGAGATTTTGACAGAAAAACTGTCAGATTCCCTGTTTGAAAACTAGTGTAACTGTGAACATTTTAAGAATAGACGGAAAATAAAATCTTCATTCTCTCCAGTAAAATATCTATCTTTCTGGAAGCAAGTAAAATTCGAAGGCTTTAAAATATGCTTGTTATTTAGTCTCTTTGTGGTTGGATTCAGAAACTGAAAAAGTAATCTTCTGGCAGCATTAGTACCTTCTTAAAGCTAAAATTCCAGTTAGTAATAATAACAGATTCTCATGTAGTGACGTAGGGGGAAAAAAAAAAAAAAGAAATAAAATAAAAAGCCCAGCTTTTATGGTATATTATCCAATTTTTATTTTTGACTAGTTCAAGTAATTTTTCAAACCCACTGTTGTATTTTTGTAACTCTTGTGATGGATTGAAAGTTGGAGTCATTTATTTTTTAAAATGTGATAAGAAAAACATCTAGTTAGTATTACAGTGGGAAGCATAACCTGTGATCCTATTGTACTTATTTTAAGTCTGAACAAACTTCTATTATTATAATGGAAATGAAAAATGTTTGAATCAATAAAGGATGCTGCAGTATTACCTAGCAGAATTCAGGAAGTGCAGCTGAGGATAAAAAATAGCTATAGGCTGCCATGTAGTGGTTACTAATCTACCTTGTGAAATCTTCACCTTTGTATTTTTTTCTTTCTTCTTTCTGAGAAGTAGCCTCAGTCAGTGTATTGATTTGTTTTTACTGCAGTTTTTAAACTGTAAAAGTAGTTGTGACTCTTAGATACCATCACCTTGACAGCATTTGTAGGCTTGAATCACAGCTACCTGCTATGTTTGGAAAAGTCCTTAGGTTATGAAGGCCCTGCTAGATCATAACCAAGGTTATCTTACTATACTTATTTGAAACACAGCAGTATACATCAATGGAGTATACAGCAAATGTGAGCTTTAATAATGCTAGTTTCTTATTTAAGCACTAGTGTTTTTAAGCTGGCAACACAATAATATGAAGAAGACAGAGGGTGTGGAGTGCAATTATGTATCATGTGGATTAAGAAACGCATGGAAGTGTCGATGTACTTACCAAATTATGACATTGCTAATCAATTCATACTTGCTCTTTCCTTCATCTGCTTTACTGAGTTAAATCCTGCAGTTGTTACAGATGGCTCCTCTGCTGTGCAGACAGCCTGGTATTTCTACAGGACAGAAAAGGTATAATAGCCACATGGGCATACGTGGCCAGTGGAATGCACAAAGGTTAATTTCTTGCTCACTTGGTAGTAATGACCAGTAATATAAGAACAACTAATTTTAGAAAAGAGATTAATTTAATGATACACATGCAGAAAGTGACCAGTTTTTTTTTCATTCTAGTGACTGAGCTACAGAATAAGAGTCAGGCCATTTCATACTATATAATTAAGCTTCCTGCCTCACCATTCCCATCTTTAAATGTCCATATTATTTCCTGACATCCAAAAATGCGTAAAACCACTCACTGATTATGCAAGTTTTATTCCAGGAGACTATTCCTAACTTAAAATGGTTGCCCTCCTTCATGCCTTTTTTCTTTTGCAATAATACTCATTATTTCTAGTTTCTAATATTTATGCCAGATTATTCTCTCAGCCCACTCTCCTAAGTTCTCCCAGCATGGTGGTCATTGCATACCACCCCTGGTCAATGTTCAGAGACACTACATAATTCTCATAAATGCTTCTCATCAGTCAAAATGTTCTGGTGCTTAAACATTTGTATTGCTTCTTTTTTCCCCCTAAGCTCAATATCTCACCATCTATCATTACCCTTCATTTGTAGCTTGTCAGACAATTTTAAATCCACAAGACAGTGCTCATTTCAGACCCATCTGAGACTAATTTTTCAAGTATGATTTCTTAGGTATTGTATCTGATGTCTACTAATGCTGCATGCATGATCCAAAATTGCTTTTTGTTACAAATTTTCAACCCCCACTCTAGTCACCCTGTGTTCCAGCGCATATGTGCATATCATAATTTCACTAGCTGCTGTTTATTGCTCGTTTCTCCTGTCAGCTGCTTACTAAAAAAAAAAAAAAAAAAAAAAAGGCAAGCTCACTTCCATTATTTTCCTAGGGATTGTAATGTGATGTATCAGACGATAATTTCCACGATTACTCTTTATTCGTCTTCTAAAGTTCAGTGCCATCCAGCCATCTGGTGTCTCATTAGTTCTGCAAAAGCCCTAGCCTACAAAGAAGAAAAAATTACTCACATGTCTAATTTTAAGCATGTGAATCCTAATGATGCAAAGGAGACTGCTCATATATTTTAAGCCAGGAGTACAGATAACTCTTGCAGGACCAGGCCATAAAATACAGTCAAAAGATTTCTTTGGTTAATTGCATGAAGTAATTAGCTCGAACGCTGCAATGCACTTCATAGAGAAGTGCTAATAGGCCTGCATTAAGGTTTTTCATGCAATTCTTTACTAGCCTTTTGTTAATCATCTAGGCATTTGATATGAACAGAGGTATAAATCAGTGTTGAAGTGAAGCATGTTGATGAGTGTACGTTTTAAGGAGAATTGGTATCAGATGCAAAGTCTTCATCACCGCTAAATTAACCATTTTGATTCTCTTCCTTGTGGTATTTAGAGACCTGCACAACATTACACTTTTAGAATCAGTGTGATCATTTTTTTGGTTCTATTCATTAAATAGCAGATTTTCTCTCTCAAACTCCATGTCCTCACTGATATACATGTTAAACTGCTCACTTGTCCTGTTTTCTGCTACCGGTATTCATCTTTTTTCTGTCTTTGAAAGGTGTTACTGCAGAGGAGCAGTTCTTTTCCATACCTCCTTTCCTGACTTCCTGAAATACCTTTCAGATTGTTAATGCATTGCTCAGTAAATGTATCTAACCTATAGAAATTTTAGAGTGCCATTATTAGAGTGCAAATCATTTTGTGAAAGGCACCTTGTTATTGCTATATATTGTACATATATTTAAAACGCCCACTGTTTGAACTTGTGACTCGTTGGACTGGCATCTCAAATTTCCTTCTGCTAATTACAGAATACTGATTTTGCTCATTGCCATCATAACAATAACACCTAGTTAAAAAGAATGCTCTCTCTTCTGTCAAACTGCAATGTTTCATTACTTTCTTACACTTAGCTTATTAAATCAGCTAGCATACTGCCAATTTTTCACACACCTCTGTAAAATTCTGAATATTCTCTTTTACGCTCTTAAATTCAGGCAGAGTAACCCAGAGTATACAAGTCACCCTGTCCCAAACAACGTGTTCCCAAAATGCATGAATCATACATTCAACTATGGGTGGTGCTAAAAGGCCTCCCTGTGATGTTCTGTTGCAGGAATTAAGATCAGGATAACTTGGGTTTTCAGGAAAATATTGCAAAGGGAAAGAAATTGTAGCTTTATCATGTTGCATCAGAAAGGAGGTGCAATGAGGTGTTTACTAGTACTATTTTCCTCAATTATAATTTTTTTTTCTAAAAACCTTTATTAAGTTCAAGATACAATATGGTCTACCACAGACAAGATAAAGAAATCTGGACATTAAACCGGAGATCAGAAGGCCAGACTATCTGTTCCCAGTACTTAGAATACTTATGTTAATAGATGTTTCCTGATTCAGAAAAGAAAAAAAGCAACTGTCACCTTAAACAAGAAGATTCTATAAGGGATGCTCTGAAAGTAATGCTTCCTCTTTGATTACGTTTACCCATGACGTCAGAGACAGATCTTGATGGGATGCAGTAGAGGTTGAAACTTCCCACCACAATTTCATCAAAATTTGTTGCCATATGACAGATGGCAGCAGAGGGGCACTCTGACATGGAAGTTCATATGAAGCAAAGGTGTGTTTCTGAATTCCACCATTTGGAAAAAAAAGCACCCACTGACAGTCATCAATTTTTGCTAAGCGTTTATGGAGACCAAACAGTGGATTTGAGCACAGTGAGGCAGTGGGTGGCGTGCTTCAGCAGTGATGACAGCTATATAAAAGACAAGCCACATTCCAGGTGGCCATGCACAGCTGTCACATCACAAAATGAAGAGTGTCTCGACCAGCCCATCCACACAAACCAGCAGATTACAATCAGGACATTGTGTACAGAGCTGAGTATCAGCTTCAATGTATTGGAAACAGTGGTGGCAAAATTGGGATATCCCAAAGTTTGCACTTTGAGTTTGCACCAGATGAGTCCCGTGAATGCTCACACAGGAACAGAAAGACACTGTATGCAAGTCTGTCAGGACCTATTGAACCAATATGAGGCTAAAGGTGATGATGGTGTCACCATTATGAACTGTAGTCTAAATGGCAGTCCATTGAGAGATTACATGTGAATTCCCTATTGACAAGATGCAGGCCTCAGTAGGTAAAGTGAAGTGCACTTTTTGGGATAGGAAAGAGCTGATCCATCTACTTGGTTTTTCTGGAACTTGAACAAGCCATCAGCTGTGATCACGATTCTGATTAAGCTGAAGGCTTGAAGTTCCAGAGTCAGGCCAGAGAAGAAGACAACCCTTCTCTTGCAACACAACATCAGGCCCCATACCAGTTTGAAGACCCATGCAGCACACTGGCAGCATGCTGCCGATTGTGGCTGAAATGTCCTACCACATCCACAGTGTAGTCTGGATGTGTCACCTTCTGAATCCCATCTGTTTGGGCCAATGAAAGATGGACTGTGTAGGCTATGTTTTCCTAGCAATTATGCCATCATAGCACCTGTGAAACAGTGGGTCCTCTTTGCTGGTGCTGATTTTCATGAGCACAGCATGCAGGCTCTTGTTCATTGCTGGTAAAAATGCATAGCTAACGCTTGTGACTGATGTTGAAAAACCAGTGTTTTTTAGCTGAGAATTTGCTCTATCAAATTTTATTCTTCCTATCTGTTAGAAATAAATAGGAGCATTACTTTCAGAGGGAACTATGGAAATCAGGGTTGCCTACAAGGGCTTTCACTGGTGTGTTTTGACAATGATATATGGCACTTTTCTCAGAACGTCTCTGGAATTATGTTGTTTTTTTGGATTTTCTACTTTAAATCTGCTTTCTGTCCTGCAATCTGTCTAGCCATTCTTCTCCACAGATGCTCTCAAGGGCCTGAGCCCTTCAGGAAGCTTTGGAGCTCCTCCATAGTAAGAAAGCTCAGTGGAAACGCTGCTGCAACCCCTCTCCAGCTCCAGATCCCCAGACTAGGCAAACTGTCCTGCAGCCAGGCTCCCCAGCCAGCTGCTTTGCATTTTAGTGCATCTTGGGTTTTTTTGCTACCTTTTCATGAGCTCTATTCCCTTGGAAGATAAGCAGGACCTAGAGAAAGGATCTCTGATGCATTTTTCTCTTTTTTCTTACAGAACAAAAACTCTGTTGTGGTAGGGGTTTTTGGTTCGGAGTTTTTTGTGTGTGTGTGCGTGTGCTTGGTTTGCTTTTTTTTTTTGTGCGTGCGTGTGTGGTTTTGTGGGTTTCTTTTCCATCTATGGATTTTCCACTCTTCATCTAAGTCACCAACTGGTGAATATTTAGAGTCTGAGGCAGGACTCATGAGTATAAAAGATTAAACCACTTTGGATAGATGGTGGCAAAGAACAGTAGGGTACCTCAGAAAGTTTCGTGAACCATATTTTACATGATAATTGCAAATGATAATAATGTCAGAAACGAGTCAAAAAAGAAACAGATGAATATTAAAGATCCTGTGCAGAACATATAAGTAACCTTTAGTCACAAGTAAACATCAAATAAACATCCTGACAAAAGAAAAAAAAGTCTTTTTCGGATGGCCTCCAAATTAAAAGTATTGTGAATTCATTTCAGGCTTAGCATAAGTAAGTCCTGATGGACTAGTATTCTCTTTGGGATAAGAAAACCCAGCATTTCAGGAAGAGGCTTCAGTGGAGCAAAGTCAGTTCATAATCATTAAATTCAAAATCTCCATAATTTCCTTTTATTTAAACCATTATTAAGAAATATCCTTTAGCTTATCACATATAAAGCGTAAGCTTCCTTTGGTATTAACTTTGACACATACAGAGCACTAAGGGGATTATATTCATTTAGGTGATGGTACCTGTTAGTGAAAATTTGATTGTCCTTAGTGTAGAAGGATTTACTCTTGTTATTGATTTGTTGGCAAATATATTGGGTGGAAATCCCCTGGTATTGCTGGTAGCTGCAGATTCCAAATTTTATTGGATTTGTGAGCAATTTTCCTCCCTGTTTAAACTTCTGATTGCCTTATATAAAGAGGAGCCGAACAGTGAGGCGAAAAACAAATGCTAGATTTTATTCTGTTGAGAAGGAAAGCTTCCTTGTTTTGCTTTCCTCCTGGTTGATGATTTCATTTGTCAGTCTTTTGTGATGGTGATTCTTACAACAGGCACAGAACTGAGAATACATTGCTACAGGAGCCAGCCAGACAGAAACTATTACAGCTGATGGACAAGGGGTCAATAGGGCAAATACTGTTCCATGCAGAGAACAGAAATCAGACCCGCCCACCCCTTAAGTGCCACAAATACATGTATGGCCTGCCGTGACTTCCTTTGTGTCACTGTTTTCCTCCCAAAAAATTTTCCTTGATCATATAGACAGCAATTAGTGAAAGCCAAGAATAAGCCAGATACAAGCTTTGTTATCCTGACACCAGATGGTATGGCCATAGGTAGCCAGGCAGCTTCTCTCCACTCGTACGCACCATGGGCACCAGCTGGGGGCCAGTCTGATGCATACTGGTTGCAGTGGACTATGGGTGAGACGTGGTCAGGGTCAGGTAGCTCCATGAGCACTTGGGGAGATGCCAGCCTTTCCCTACGCCTTGGTTCGTGCTCCAACAGGCACTGTATTCTTAGTCCTTGTTATTGGATTTTCAGGAAAGGTAAATTGATTTGCCTTTATACGTTCCTTGCCAAGGCCCAGTCCCTCTGTCCCTAAACACTGAAATTACTGGGAGAATACTACAGAAATGTCATAAGCAATGAATGCAGAATTGAGCCTCTAGGACAGAGAAGTGTCTTCTCTTCAGATTTTCTTTAAGACCAATTCACAAAACTTGATTAGAATTAATAACAACAAAAACAAAAAAAGGAGTTTAATTAAACCCAGATTGGGAGATGTTTGAACAAACAAGGTTTCATTATGTTCTCTTATTATATCCTACAATATTCATCCACTTAAGGGTAGCACTCAAGTTATTTTAATATGTGGAATGAATAAGATAACATAAGATATTGTATGATTGCTCCAGCTGAGACATAATAGTTGAAAGTCATTCTTTCCAATAAAAATAACAGTGAGCAGTGCTATTAATTCATGGTAATGATGCCAGTGGGAGAAATATATGACTTCCACTGCTGAATAATCAACAAAAGTAAATTAACTTTTAACTAGTATGTCTACGTCTGTGAATCTAAATGACCTTGAGGAAAAAAAAAAAAAATGAGAAAAGCAAATTAAATACAGTTTTAAGCTACAGTATTTAAACTACATATTTTGAAAAGTAGTCAGTGTGAATTCAAGAGTACAAAAGGCAAAGTGCATTTCTTGCATATCTTCTTGCATATCTTAACTATTGCACAGATATATACTCCTACATGAAGCCTTTCCAAATTTCAGCTCTGTCAGATGTAGAAGTACAGTTCCTAGCACATTTCATTTTAACTTCTAACCCAACAAAATCAGATGGAAAACAATGATTTTAATAAATCTGTGGTTTCTTATCCTTTGTCATTCAGTCCTCACTGACTCTTTCAATCTGGCTGCTAGTTAAAGAGAAAGCATTTATCTCCTTTGTAGACATTTTATGAGCCTTTTCAAGCTAAAACACTCAACTTCTTAATATGTAAAATGATTTTTAGTTGTGTTTATCTACCATTTTTTTGTCTGTCTTTCCTACTCTTCCTCCCAAAAAGGACATATTTTTCTAATACTGCCTGCTTTTTACTTTAATAACTTTTTTTTATTATTTAATCACATGGTTCTGTTGAACCTATTCAGGACTTAATGTGTAAATTCATCTTATCAAATTCAATCTTATCGGCTTTGAAGTAAAAAATACATTTCTGTTTTAAGTCAGTTTCTTACTTTTTTTTCATATGTTGATACTCCACTCACCTTCACTCAGTACTTCTTTGCATTTCTCCAGATCACATTCCTTACAGTTCTTTCAATAACTTCACATTTTAAGAAACCAAAATCTTACAGATATGATAGCGAATGTACTAGAACTTCTCAGTAGCTCAGTAAATGCTGACATGAAAATTACAACAAGCTAATGTGTTGAAAGAGTATGGAAAAGTCAATGTGAAGTTAATGTGCTCTTGTTTTGTTTTGGAATCAGTTATTCCTTTAAGAAACATCACGAGAAAAACACATATTCATAGAGAAGGCTTACCAAAAGATGAGATTGTCGATGACTGTACTGCACTGTCCTTCCAAATATTCATCTGGAATGCTATCTTCTTACAAGGAGTTGGCTGCTGTGGTGAAGGATTCTTCTTGGCAGTTAATTATCTGAAAGAAATGCTGCATTGATCACATTGATCCATTATATAGTATTTTTCACTGAAAAACATGTCAATAATTTTGAGTATATATGGTAAATTTATCGTGACTATGCTGGATGTCACTGGATAAGTAAACAAATGCATGTTTTATTGTTCAAACTCTATGCCTTAGATTGTTGATCTCTGGAAATACCTAAGACTAAAAATTTATGCAAATTTTAATTTTATATTTTCAGTTATAGCTTCTAATGATAAATCTTTTTAAGAGTATTTACATTAGACTGGAAAGCCTGGGCATCAACAAAGCAGTGAAAAAAAAGAAAGCAAGGTCTGTCTGAAAGTTTGTGATGTTTTCTCAAGTTGACACAGGACATAAAATCAGCAGGTGTTTTGCCAGCTGTGGTTATCCTATACACATTCCTACTGAAGACATGGCAAGTAAAGAGAGAAATATTGACTTTCACTGTCTGAATTTGAAACAATAAAGATATTAAAGTGACTTCTAAGAAGGCAGAGGAAAAAATCAAGAAACTGCGAGTATTATCTAGGAGCTGACTGTCACATGAGATGGTGATGAAGTCGTTTAGGTCAAAAACTCTTTTTTTGTTTTTCATTTTCACATGCCTGTAAGCTAGGCAAATGAGAAATTTTTACTAGCAGAAGTGATAAAACAGAAATTTTTGTCTCTTCAAGTTGAGATTGGCTCAGTGAAAGTTTTTAGCTATATGACAACCATAATGATTTCAAAGTCTTGCAGGTAGTTTGCCAGTGCAGTGGGTGTTTTAGACTGAGCCAGTACCTTTCATCTAGGATAACCCTGTTCTGCTAGATGCCCAACATCACTGTGGATATTCATACCTGTTCTGAAAGAATTTGGATCTGATTCAAAGTAATCTACATTAGTGGGGCTCTCAAAACTTTCTGTTCAGTTTACAAATATCTTAAAGTGTATAACCAATTCATGAAGAATATATATATATATATGTATGTAAATTTGCAAATATGAGCCTTGCAAGAAATATTCCAGCCTATCCAAAGGGAATCCAGAAGTTCACAGCACTCTGGAAGCTAATGTATATGTGGAGGACAAAAGGTAAGAGTAGCTTCTATGTTTTTCTTAAGGTATATTCACTTAAATCCTGGAATGTTGTTTTGGTTGTTGAAAATAATTTAGATTGTACACCAGCTGCATAGGTTTTTTTTGAAGATCAAATGAATGATACAGTGAAGAACAAGAGATGTACTGGTAAATGAGATATTTTTTGTGTTTCAGAATGAAAAAAAAGTAAAGCTTTTGTTCTATTTCAATTTTTAGAAAAAATATTTTGAAAATTATGTGACTTAAAGTAATATATTAATAACAGAAAGACTTGCTTTCTGTTAAAGTCTTTGCAATTTTTTCACAATTAATTTGTAAGTTAAACTCCATTTTGGGGGGGGAAAATGTCTCTGTAAGCATTAAGTCTCCAGCAGAATATATATACTGTAACTTTCTGCTTATAGATGAAATTGTATTCTTACGCTGATTTTGCAATGGAATTTTTAAACTTAAACTTTTTAAGTTATTAAAGGTCAAGGTTTGTTTAAAAACTTGACTACTGCTAGGTCTTCAGCAACCACGATACAAGTTTCAGTATCAAAATTATTTCTGGATATCTAAAAGTATTCTAATATATAAAAAACATAAATGTTATTCCTGAATTTTGGGGAGATTTTTAAGATGCACTATGCTAACTTTTATATAGCTTAGCAAATTGTGCCATTTATCTTCGTATCTTCTAATGTGCTGAGTATCCAGATACCATTAGCAACTTTATTGTTGCTGGTAACGATTTTTTTAGCTCTCAAATAGTGGGATGAAAGATTCTCTTTCAAGCTAAGTAGCTGAAACAGAAGTGCATTTGGTGCTATTGGTGTTTTGAGCAGGTGTGGTATTTTAAGCAGAGATTTATTTTTTTCAGAACTGCTCCTGTGTCAGGTAGTAATCCTGCTTCTTCTGTCATAATAATGGTGATTTTGGAGGTTAGGAAGACAGAAGTTATTTCATCTTTTGCTACAGATAATTATGCAGTGTTTAAGGAACTCATCAGTAACCCAGACCATCCCTAACATAAGGAAACTATTTTGTAGGTTGCAAAATTCTCACTTTGCTTATCATACGTGATGCATAACCTATAGGGGACAACATTCACCAGTGCATTAAATACCAAGCGAACTTAGCTTATGAATTGCTCATTCATTTCAAGCTGCTAAAGTACATCAGAGTTCAGATGCTGTACTGATGATGCAAGCAGGATTTTCATGTGCTTTCCACACAACAGAAATAATAGATGAATCAAAATGTCTGCCATGCAAATTCTTTCCCAGAATGGTAAATCAGTTTGTGACCTACTTCCTGAGTAGAGGAAATCAACACAGTATTGATCTATGCTGTTCTGTGGCTGCGATAATTAAGGAGCATAACAATTTGGGCATTAGTCAATTAGTTATATAAAATATGTGGATTTTCTACTATTTTTAAAATTTCTTTTAAGTAAATACACAATATGATGTCTTATTTATAAGTGAAGCATTCTAATGACTTTTTTTTTTTAAATGTTTGTCAGTAGATCTACTGCATTAATTTTAATTATCTCTATCTGTAAAGGGCCAGGGAGCTCTGTGGGCACTCATCTAAAGTGACAGTTAAATATTAAAGTAAAAACTATCCACATTTCAAGACTTTTTTACCTTTGACTTTTCTTTCTCCATTTTCAGTGTAAAATGAATGTCATTTTACAGCTTTACATATTTTTGCATTTTTAAAAATTGTTTCATCTTTATTGTGATCTCCAGTTCATGTTGTTTTGTTTACCTGTGAGCAGCTTTGTTGTGGGTGTTGTTTTTTTTCCCCATTCACTCCCCCATGAGGTGATCATCCACAAATTTCAGTTTAGAGCACTGAGATGGGCATTCTGCACAAGTAATAGGAAAGAGCATCAAGCAACTCTCAGATAGAAACAAGTGCAGAATAACTGCAAACTTCATCTGAAGAAAATTCATTCACAAACGCTTGTTTATAATTATATCATTAGCTACCTTGTTCTAATCTTACCCAATTATAACCAGTAGCATAAGGCTTAAGCTATTTTAAGCTATATTAAGGCTTAAGACTATATTCAACGCTTAATGTTGTGTGTGGAAACAAACACTCAGCTTTCAGCTTGTTAAACAAATTTGAGATATTGAGTAATATTTGTCTTGTCCTTATAAAGAAAGAGTAGGTAAGAAAAGATGACAGCATCAGTACCAGCACAGCACTTTGCACTCTGGGAGTATGTGGGCAGTGTGGTGTTGAGCTGAAAAACACATTTCTAGGGCATTTCATGCTAAAGTGAGAAGAATAAATTTCTAGTAAATATATATTGTCTGCAAAAATTGAGGCAGCGCTATTGCTGAGTTCTTCATAATAACCCAGTTAAAGGGTCTGGATCAGGGCTACACGGAAATACCAAGGTAAATAAGAAGGAAAGATGTTATCATTTTGAACCTTCCTGCGGGTTACATTTACACTGCTTTTAGCACATTGGAGGTAGAAGATTTTAAGATCTGTCCAGTAATGTGCCCTGGTAGGAAATTTTGGCCACCTTGTGATCTTCAATTTTCTATAAGATTTTGCAACACTGCTTTTTGCATACGACCAGATTTTGCAATACTTGCAATGACAGGAAATGTTCAGTCTTGTTGCAGACTTATTAATACTAATGCAATGTATCATTCCCAGACATATCGGTATGTCTCTCAGAAAAAAATATATAGACTCTCTGAAAAAAAAAAAAAAAAAAGAAAGAAAGAAACAAAACCTCAGGAAATTTGTTGCCATGAGATTGTGTCAATTGCTGATCAGATAGGATATGAAGTTTGCTGATCAGATAGGATATGAAGTTTGTTCTGGTCTGGTTTCTAGGAGTCGATGTGGAGGGAAGGTAGAGACATTTCTTTTTGGAACTCTGAGTGTTAGTCAAAAATACAAATTCCAGTTTCTAAAGCTGTGAAAAGCAGGGCAGCAACTACTCAGTGGGATCAGTGTCCTTCATAGCATATTTCACTTCATGCAGTGTGTGTGTGTGTCTTTGTCTTCAAATATACACATGTAAAACAGGAACAGAGACACTACTAGAGCTTTCTAAGCTCTATGGTCAAGTGGTATTTCTAGTTCAGATATTAAGGCCTGAAAGCTTCAACACTGGTTGAACATATTATTACTTTGCCTTGAAAGTATCTCTATGCTGTCTACCTGAGGAGTAGCAGAATCAGAGATATACTTAGGGTCCATTATTTCTCTGCTTTGTTTTTTTTTTATTTTTATAGCGTTCTGTGCAATGAAATACTTGAAGAAATTTCTGATAAGCTAAAAAGCTGAAGTACTAAAGGTTGGTTAAAAAAAAAATAGCTTTGAGGTATTATCCAGAGTGGCACGAGGTTTTGTCTGGAGCATGTTGATGTTGACAGGTAGCAACAGCGACAAGTGGTAGTGTGTCTTATCCATGTCCAGGAAGACTCATGGCTGGAGCAATGATTCAGGGACGTTACCGGTATAATGCAAATGGGTGTCAAAGTGTAGGTGAGACAGGAAAGTCCTGAAGACCAAAAGACCGAAATGAAAAATCAGGTCTTCTCTAAATACAGGCCCCTGTGAAATTTTAAACGGCAACATGCAACTTGCTGGCTAAGTCTAGATGTCAAAACCTGGATTTAGCAGATGAGTTTTGGCACCCAAAATGATATTTGGCTATTTGGTTTAGCCTGAATTCTGTGTGGCCTGGGAACAGGCTCCAAATTTTTTTTCTCCCACACTATCATAAATCATATTCTGCTTGATGAGAAAATAGCAGTTGACTAATATTTTTGTAGTTTAATGAATAAATTGCACATGTGAATCTATAAGAATAATAAAGTGCAGGAGAAGCTATAAATGGTAAAAAAAACTTTGTATTTCAAAACATCTGTTTTTTTATGAAATAGCATTTAATGTGAAAAACCCATTCACAGAAATGAATTTTGTACATACAGCTGAAAAATCTTTAAAACTAATGGCTCTCAATTACATGCTTATCTAACATGTTGGGTATGTTTTAATTTAAATTGACTTCAGTGATTTGTACTTTGGCCTTGCCTAGTGAAACAGGAGTATACTACAGAAGAAAGTAGATAAAGCAGGTATGGATACTTCGGTTTTAATACAGCACTTCCAAGCTCATTTTTAGCTGGGCAAGTACTTACGTGTGACGAAAGTGCTTTTGTAGAGAGAAATGCTACGCAATTTGTTTCCCATGTTCAGTTGGAGTTCTAAGAGAAACTTTTCAGCTTGAGTTGAAAAAGTCTTCCTAAGCAAATAAAACTACAGTGATCTAACATATGCCTTCAACCATCTGTGTTTTGCTGGCTTATAAAATTTTTATGAGAGTTTGTTTTGATGATGAAAGCAGCACTTTCTCGTGCTTTCTCTGCATGAGATTACAGACAAATGTAGTTATATTACACTACCATTCCATAATTGAAATATTCTCAATAACCTATTTTCTGTGGGAAACAACATAATACTTACACTTTATATCTTCTCCACTACTCATACAGCTATAGATCCAAGTCTTGGGAAAATGAGAAAGAAAACAGCTTTCATATTAATATAGATAGTCTTTCTCTTTCTTCTGTTAATGCAAATTTTATCAAAAATAGTTTGTAAGTCTAATCTGGGGACTCTTCTGTTCATGATTAACAAAAGCTAAAAGAGTTTAGAGAGCTCGTTTGACAAAGAACATGAACAAATTAATATTATATGATTAATGTGAATTTCTGGAACTAAACTTCTTCCAAAAGTAGATAACACATTTCTTTTACAGAACGAAGAGGAAGAGGGCTCTAATATCAGATCTCTTTGATGCTTTAAACATGCCAAGCAGATTTATAGCTATCTCCCTTAGCCTAAATCTGAAATGATGAAATTTTTGTTTTATTAAAAGGAATGGTAAAGCCACTATGGCAGATTTCTCTGTTTCCATAAAGTTTCTAGGAGCAGTCATTAAGATTGAGCTTGAAAGTGTCCATGCTTTTCAAAACCTTTCTGATAAATGTAATCTTCCATTCTTCAGACTTAGATATATCGCTGAAAGCCTATACACACAAAAACAGCCCCTAGATTGCTTTGTCTGAAGCGCTCTCTGGACTATACATTTTGCAAATGCGCATTATAATTTTGAAGCTGGCTTCTCTTTGCAGGACTGTTCAGTGTAAGTACTAGATGTTCAAACAGCTGGGAAATTTATTCACTTACCCATCTGTCTTTTACTCTTCTGGTCAGTACTACAATAGCATGTTGAGAAAATAAATTTACAATGCAATGTTTTCTTTTATATAATTAGATTTTCTGCTTGCTAAGTCATTTTCCATGAAAAGATGTTCAAATTACAAGATATTTATCTGTTGATAATTGATAATGGATAATTGATTATCTACTTACGTTTTCATCAAATTTGCTGATGTTAGAGCCTTGTCTAAACCTCTTTTTTAAATCTTCACTGAAGGATTTTGAAAATTCATTTCTTATACTGGATTCTGAGCTTTCTGAAAAAGAGCACAAGAGAACCAAAGATAAACATAAGGCCAAATGAGAAGCTGCATTGTACTGAAGTCCCTACAGGATCTTTCTTTATTCCCTGGATTGATTTTGTTCTGGTTATGTGGGAGGAAGAGGAGTAAAAACTGAGAACAATTCTCATGTATGTGCCTTCTTTTTATAGGTTAAAGTTATATGGTCTATTCAGTGGATACTGAACAGTTCACAATGTGTTGCTGATCATTATCATTTATTCTTCCCTTTTCTAGCAGTTCTAGAAGTTCTAGCATGTATTCTTCCCATTTCTAGCAGTTTCTATCATTATGATTAGGGGGAAGATATCAAGGGAAGAGGGGTGGAAACAAACCACTGCAGTTGAAATTGTTTTAAATACTATGGAGCAGAAGGACATAGGCTGGAAGGATATTCCAAATATTTCAATGCCAGCAAATCTAAACAGAGATGGCTTTTGATTGATAAAAGCATTGGAAGGGGACTGTTGTATTTGGAAGTGTATCGCGTATGTTGTACTCAGCCAAAACAGCACGTTTGACTGCCTTATGCACCAGACTGCTTTTCTTTTGCAGTGAAAAATTTCAAAAACTTCATCATCTTTGAAAAGCAGAAGATAGATCAGAGTAGCAGGCAGAAGTGTTTGACAAATTGCAGAACTTATGCAGTCTTGTAAAAAGCTGAAAAAAAATTTTTACAAAATACATGTAGAAATGTAGATGAGTTTAGCCGTATTTTGCTATAATGAATGGAGTAAACAAATTTATAGAAACATGTTCAGAAGGCATAATTCAACAGATATTTCAGCTGTAAAGCACTTACTGTGAATAGCTTAGACTCGTGATGCTTGTTGGTTGTCCTCACAAGTGTTATCAGTATTAGTTTTGGATAGCCAGGACATGTTCTGAAAATTAAACATGAAGACATAATATTGTAGTACATTGGTCTTTTCTGAGTTAATTACTTTGTAGGCTAACTATGGGTAGAAAGCACAAAGTAACGAATTTCACTTCCAGGACTAGTCTGTGAGTAGTAGTTATTGCTTGTTGAATGCACACAACAGCCTTCTTCCATATCTCAGTACCCAGAAGTGTGTAATTTTCTCTGTTAGATCAGTCTTGTGGTCCTAATGTTCTAGTTTTCTGGTGGTGCTATAAAGCTGCAAGCAGCAATACGTTTTAGTACCTCAACTCCCTCTACCAACCTTAGTGCAACAGAAATCTCAATTTAGATTTTGGATGGCTTGATCCTTATTTTCTCCATAATACGTTAGTCATTCTTTATATTTGCCCATCTTGTTCACTGTAGGGTAGCTAGAGCAGATTATGGGATGTCAAAGTCGCCAGAAAAAGTCTTTGCTAAAGGTAATTCTTCCCAAAATGACATTACTATGTTAGGCAGTGGATACATATTGAAATCTGTCTTGGATAACTACATGCCTTGCTGGAAAACTTCTCTGAATACTGATTTTTTTTAAAATGCGGCAGACCTTATCTGGCAGCTATTAGCTTCTCCAGTATCTTTGAGCTTAATGTAATCTGAAAAGTATGCACAAAGTAACACACAAACTCATCCATTTTTCAGCCCATGTGTGTTTGGATATCCAGAGCGTGGAAGACTTGGAAAAGCAAAGACAGTCTGAACTTCTTTACGGTCTCCCTTCATTCTTCCGTGCCTGTCTTCATGAAGGTCAAGTGTTTTCTGCCTTCTCAAATGCAAAAATAAAACTCATGCCTCTTGCCTCTGTGGAAGCAATGTTGCTCTCTAACAGCAACTGAAAACTTAGAGAGTGTGTTGCTGTAGTAAGGAGTCTCCACCCTGAAAATACTGTGAAGGAATGATCTACATTATATTTAAGGTAGGTTAAAAATGAGAAGACTAGAAACCCTCATGCTTAAGAGGCATAAATCAGCTACTGTTTTACCCGAGAAATTTCTCTCATATGAAGTTATCTTGTAATGCTTGATTACATCTTTTTCTTGCACTTTCTGTAGAAGCAGCCCACTTTCAAAGACAGAATATTAGGCGAGATGGACCACACTTCTGCTTTGGAACAGCAAACTCAGTGCTCACAGAAAAGGTAACGTATAGCTCAGCAGTTGTCTTTTGGTCCTGTAGCTCTCTGTCATCCTCTCATAAGGTACGGCAGCGTGACAAGTCATCTAGATGTATTTAATGTGAAATGAAGTATCTTGCTTTTTGTTGCCTCTATTAATTTTTTATTTTAATGGCATGTAATCTTAAAATATATACTTGAAAATACTTTTGAACTTGGGAGCATATTAGTCTACAGGTCACCTTGTTATTTATTTATGCTTTCTTCCCACACTGTCAATGCTACCATAACTGCAACAAAGAGATTCTGTTTTTTAGAATTAGGTAATGTTGCAGCATTGTAATCTTTCAAAATAATTCATTGTATCAGATACGATTATCTTTAGTGTGCTTCCTCCTGTTTTTTGAAGATTTATATATGCAGTCTGGCACACTGTCTTTGCAGAGGAAGATACATTCCATTATGGTAAGAGCTTTCCTGTTCTGAGCCTTCAGATCTCCACTGAGTCAATAGTCTTTTTTGCATCCTGACCTGCAGAAGATTTGGCTTATGATAAATCATGGAATGTTGTTTTAAGGCTTTATCATTTGGTATGTTACAGGAATAGTTTCCTGATACTTTTCCAGCATTCCTGTTAGCATTGTATGAGAATGCACATGTGTATTTACGCACATTTCACAATGAACTCATATGCCTTTGGTGAAGCTCTGCCTGGCTGTACTGTCCTTATTTGTAAAGCTCACCACCTGCCTTCTCAGAGCTACTGATGCATAAACAGCTTGGTTTGGAATGATTCTTCTTTCTTTTTTTTAACAGATAATTGCATTAAGTAATTCATAACACAGCTATGTAGTGCCTCAGAAAGGAGAATGCAACATTTACACTGGAGTATACAGTATTATTTGATCTGCTTGCTCTGAATGACGCCTTTTGATGTGACACCTTTTATACTGATGAAATAATATTACATCCACTTTCTGTGTTGGCTTTCTGTTGCCTGAGAGGGACTGGAATTATCAACATGATAGCTAATAAACAAAAATAGCTGTCAGGTACTATTCAAAGGCATCAAACTTTTCTTCTCCAGAAACTAAGTACACAGAGAAGAAAACAAGTGTGCAAAGTGTTCATTCACTGCAGTATGTTCATTCTTATCTTTTATGATGTTTGTGTTGAAATCCATCAGCATAGTTCCACTGGTGTTTCAAACATGATATTGAACAAGATCGTGTTCTAAAGTACTCATTATAAGCAGAATTAAAACAAAGCTTGTGGATGCTGTTAACTTCTGATTATCTTCCTTGAAAATCACATATTGCACAGCAGTTGTCAAAAAGTGTTGTGCATTCTCTATATTATGAATGGTCATAACACTATTGACTTGGTTCAGTAAGCTTTATATTTAAAACAGTATTGCCATCTTGTGGTTCTGACAGGGTTTATCAGTCTGTTCCTTTCTGCAGCCATTTTTTTTTTCTTTATTGTGATGGCAAGAATTTCTGAAAATCCACGGAACATAAAATGTGATTGGTATTGCCCTCTTGCAAAATGTTCACAGAGAGAAAATTAAAGCCTGTATTTGAACGTCATAAAGCATATCATCAGTCTTTCAACAATACAATTGTATTATATTCCACTGAAAGAAACAGAGCAGATACCTAAGGCTTTTATTAAGAAGACCATTGTGAGATGCCAGATTGCAAGAGCTGCCTTTTTAAAGACTACTTGCTTTTGGTAGGCAGTTTGTTCCAGACACATATCCTTCACCAAGTGTCTGTGCTCCCCATCTGTGGATCCTGGACCACTGAAAGTTCATAAGATCATACAGGGTATTAAAAGAGAGCTATGTGGTCTGAGGAGTATTTTTATTTTAGAGATTAATGATAAAGGCTCAGAAAAAAACATACCGAATTTAAAGTGGCAGAAGTTAAAAATGTTCTTTTTTTGGCTTTTTTGTTCAGTTTATTTTAATAATTGTTTTCTGTGTTTACACAGTGCTAGTATTGCGAGACCTTGCTCTGATTCACCAGTGGGTGCTGAGGGACCTGGGAGTTTTTGCTAGGACACTCTCCATTATCTCTGGTAAGTTGTGGGGAACAGGAGAGGTTGCCTAAGGACTGGGGGAACGCAAATGTCACCCCAGTCATCAGGAAGGGCAAGAAGGAAGACCTCAGGTAACTATAGACCAGTCAGCCTCACTTCCATCTCTGGAAAGGTGGTGGAACAAGTTGTCCTTGGTCTCTAGGCATATTAAGGATAAGAGGGTCATCGGGGGCAGTCAGCACGGCTTCACCAAGGGAAAGTTTTGCTTGACCAACCTGATAGCCTTTTATGAAGGCATAACCAGGTGGATGAGTTGATGGCAAAGCAGTGGATGTGGTCTATCTTGATTGTAGTAAAGCATTTGACACCGTCTTCCAGAGCACCCTCGCAGCTAAATTGAGGAAGTGTGGTCTGGACGATTGGGTAGTGAGGTGAACTGCGAACTGGCTGAAGGAAAGAAGCCAGAGAGCTGTGGTCAGTGGGACAGCCTAGTTGGAGTTCTATCCAGTGAAGTCCTTCAAGGGTTGGTACTGGGACCACTACTATTCCATATATACATCAACAACTTGGATGAAGGAACATAGTGCAGTGTCAGCAAGTTTACTGAGAGGAGTGGCTGACTCACCATAAGGCTGTGCTGCCATCCAGCGAGACCTAGATGGGCTGGAGAGTTGAACAGGGAGAAATTTAATGAAATGCAAAGAAGGCAAGTGTAGAGTCTTGTATCTGGACAAGAACAACCTCGGGTAGCAGTATAGGTTGGGGACTGACCTACTGGAGAGCAGCATAGGGGAAAGGGTCCTAGGGGTCCCGGTGGACAGTCGGATGACCATGAGCCAGAACTGTGCATGTCCTTGTGGCCATGAAAGCCAATGGCATCCTGGTCTGTATTGCAAGGGGTGTGGTTAGTAGGTTGAGAGATGTTCTCCCCACCCCCTCTCCACCCTTTCTACTCTGCCCTGGTGAGACTGCATCTGGAATACTGTGTCCAGTTCTGGGCCCTTCAGTTCAAGAGGGACAGGTAACTGCTGGAGCAAGTCCAGAGCAGAGCCACAAAGATGGTTAAGGGAGTGGAGCATCTCCCTTCCAAAGAAAGGCTGGGGGAGCTGGTCTCTTTACCTTGGAGGAGTTTGAGGGGTGACCTCATTAATGTTTATAAATATGGAAAGGGTGACCATCATGAGGATGGAGCCAGATTCTTATTAGTGACATCCAATGACAGGACAATGGGCAATGGCTGCAAGCTGGAACATAGGAGGTTCCACATAAATTTGAAAAAGAATTTCTTTGCTGTGAGAGTAACACAACACTGAAACAGGCTTCCCAAAGAAGGTATAGGGTCCTCTTCTCTGGAGACCCTGCTTGGACGCATTCCTATGTGACCTAATCTAGGTGTTCCTGCTCCCACAGGGATATTGGACTAGATGATCTTTTGAGGTCCCTTCCAATCCCTGACATTCTGTGACTTGTGGACAATAACATACTATTGTCACTAGCCTTACGTGAGAGGATGCCCTCTCAGAGTGCAATATGTGCCTCCCATTTGGCAATGAACAGGACCATTTGATACTTTAAAGACTGAATGCAATTAGCCACTTCATCCAAAAGACTGAAGATACAATTCCTATGTCACCCGCAGTGAAAAGAATAGCTCAAAATATTTCTACGGCACAAGTCATTTTTCAGATAACTGAAGAGCTCTGCCTTAACCAGATGAATTGCTGAGCACCCAATGTTACCCAGTCCCACTGAGAGAAAGGGGCCATGGCTTCTGACGAAACTTTAGAGATGGACAGGATTATTATTTTTTCTCCTTTCCATGAAGAATATCAAGCTGCTAATTGTCTGCTCTATTTTCTGCTCTAGTTTTTACAGAAAATATTAAGTCACATGCCAGGAAAATTCATATTCTTGATATTAAATCTTCTGATAACACTGAGAGAGTGTCATCCATCCAGATCGGTAGCATATCTGAAGCAAAGACCCTGTAAATAAGCAGTGGTTTACACGGGCTTTGCTCTTTTCTACTCCTCTGCAAAGAGTTCTATCTGTTAAAAAAATCAATATTGTTATCAGTAATCTGGATTTGAGGATCTTTAGAAATCTGTTAGTAGTGAGCAGATACATAGAAAAATCTCTTCTACATTGAACACTGTATTGCAGACTCAACTCACTAACTTTGTTTTCTTTCCGGACAGTTTCACACTGAGTTTTTGAAGAAGGATTCCCAGTTTTGCAGGTAAGTTCCAGTGCCACTGTGACTGGCATTATCAGGGTGGGAATTTTCTTGAGAAAGAAAAAATTGTCCAGATCTAAGATTCCTGATGGACGTTCTCCATTTTAAAGCTCACCAAAGCTGTACATATTTGAGAAGGATTTTGATTGTAACAAAACCAATGCAAATCCTAAGCTCAGGAGTTCAAACAGTTCTTGGTCTACGACATGGCATATGAAGAGGTACGTATATTTGGCATCTAACTATTTTATGACATTATGCTCTAAAAGCCAATTCTGAGTACTTTTATTGTTACTAATATTTTTATTTATATATATAATTAATACACATATTACTAATATTTTTGTTGTTACCCTAAACACCAAGAGTCTATCTCAAGTGTTGCCTTACAGTAATGAGTAAAAGTCAGCTTTTCAGACTGTTGTATAGATGCTACGCAATACTGATTGTCACTTTACACTCACCGAGTTGATTTTTTGTCAAACTGGTCCATGTTGAAGCATTCTGTTTTAACTTTCCATACAATATATCCATAAAGATAAGTCTGTGGAAATATCATTCTCAGACTGGAAAGCCTCAAGATGAGTGGCCCTCTAATGGAAATAAGCATAACACAAGCAACAGCTTCATAGCTGAGCTATACTCTGTATATGCACTGACACCCATCTTGGTGCTTGAGTAGCAAGCACTGCTAGAGACAACCTGTGCTATGTAGTTCCTAATTTTATTTCTAACACAAGTAACCTATCTATCTTGAAAATATTATATTTACGGGTAAGAAATTTTCTATCTAATAATGATGAAACTGTAAAGCAAAGTTTTGAAAGTAAATTCTGTACATAAATTTTTTCTATCTTCTGGCAAATTAGTATGAGAATCAAAGGACATCATTCTTTCACTGTAGTGATACTAGAAAGTGAAGTGCTATCGTGGCTGAATTTGCACAATACACACTACATATGACATTGCACATCATTTACACTTAGAATACAGGTTGAGGAGATGAAGGATGAGGATTATGTTTGTTTATGCATGAATGTATTGAGCATCTGCCCAAACCTATCTAGGTATTTTATTTGTGTTTCAAGAAAGTTGACCATCTGCTCTGTAATCAGCAAAGATTTTGTTCTAAAAGCTACAACAAAAGATCTCTCATCTTGCGCACCCTGTTCTTACTTAACATAAGTTGAAATTTTAATAGCATCCATCTGCAGGTATGATTAGTGACGTGAAGCAGATACACACCTACTGAGTCAATATTACAGCTAGAGATGTAGTAAGCAGAATGACAACTAAAACAATTAAATTTTCCCATATAGAGCAATGAAGTCCTATTTACTGTATGTGAACAAAGTACTTACTGATCCACATGCATTAGTCTTCTCTTTCTTGTTTTGACTCTATTAAGAAATAGAAAGTGTGAAATCATGTGTACTGCTTAAAACATTCCTTCTGTATAACTATAATTCAGATTCTTTAGACACCTATAAAACCCAGAGGGAGGGCCTCTGTAAGGGAAATAACCTACAGGAAATGCTTTCCTGCCTGTGATAACAACAACTAAGTCTTAATATTTGGGTTTGTCAGATCCAAGTACTGACTGGCTTCAGAGGCCAAAGATCAGTTGGCACAGTATTTAAGGAGTTTCAGGCCTTGACATTTTAAGAAATGACAAATATGGATGTTGAGTGATTGTCTTCAGTAATTGCTGTAGGGGCAAAATTAACCTACTAAATTCAAATACACAGAACGCTGGAAATATTTTAGACCAGAGTCTACAGTGAGAAGCAGAAGAATGAGAGACCACCTACCTCTCGCAAAGCAGGGGAAGACAGAAACTCTAAATGATACTTGTCTGCAGGTAATATTTGAATAATCTGCTTTTTCTCTTAAGTTTTCCTGGGGCTTGGAGCCATGGCCAAGTGACAAGGGTTTCTTGTGTACAAGGTCTTTGGGCACTGTCTTGGTTTTGCCTTTGTGTCGCCCATCCTCTAACAGCTACGGGGGATTTCTCCAGACCTCAGAGAAGTCACTCTAGCTTTACAGCTCAGCTGGAAACCACTGGGAAAGACTGACTTGTGGCATTTAATATGTATATGACAATTTTTATTATGGAATAACTTGTTTGAACACATCAATTGTTTGGATGTGTGACATAAGCATACTTACTGAACAAACTACTTTCCTTCACACTAAAATTTTCAAGGTAATGGGGAGTAATAATTTTGAAGGTGGATATTAAGTAGAATTGAATGAATTCAGAGCACAACTGCAAATCTCTTGAAGCTGTTGTTAACCATGCAAAACTACTTCCTCTGTGACAGTTTGCTCAGCACAAGAACCAGTATTTGAAGAACCTAAGTAAGTTATTTATTTCAGTTTGATGAGATGCTGAGCAAAGCTGATATTTCAGTTACATATACTAGGAATGAACATACAGACGATCCCATATGTATTATAAATTTAGGTACAACACTGTATTTCCGTATATCTTTGTAATACATAATATACACACATCAGGAACTGTGGTAATAATGTCTTTCATTTGCACAGATGGAATACTTCCAAAATCAGTGGCAGAACTGAGAGGTTTTATAGGCCATTTCTTTTCCACTGCATAGTTTCTAAAGTAAACAGCAGCATAAATATATGTATAAAATAACAAGATTGTGAGCATGACCTCAACATCACCGTGAACAGGTTTTTTTTTTTTTTAGAATTTCTAGATATTTGCATTAAAAAAAAAAAAAAGTATTCATGCCTACATTTAACACAAACCCTTGTTTGCTTTTTTGTGGGAAGTAGTATCTATTACTTTTTAAAAAATGATAGAAAATTATAGGGAACTATAGTCTGGAGAGGTGTTGCCAAGCCACTTCACAACAGTACATACCTAAAACTCTAATGTACTTTTAATTATATCTTTATTTTTAAATCAGAAAATTAGGTTTCCAATTATAGAATATTTGTGCTGTGTATTTTCCTTAGATCTATTCTAAATATAGCTTTAAAATATTAGCTTTATTGCACACAGTTAAAGCATATAAAGTCATCGTGGTTTGAGGCAGTATTAAAAAAGCATGATCAAGAGCACTGGGTTATGTATAGAGGTGATAAAGTAGTCAGAAAGCAGTAACATGATGAGAATGGACCATTGTGACAAAGTACCTGTCTCATTCTTATAAGATGAATTTCTTGACACCAAGTTAATTTTTACTGTTTGCTGCTATCTTTGGCATTTAGATTGCAACTTTATCCACAGTTGTGTTCAACCTACTGAAGGATTCCCTAACAGTAGCACACAGCCTCTTGAAACAGATACAGTTAATATCATGTCTCTGAGAATATAAAACATTTTGTGTTATTTATGATATCGTGTTGAGCTTAGATTCACTAAAATCAAGAGGTCCCTTCTTGGCTACAGGATGCGAGTTTTCAGCTGCCTCCAGTGCATAAGATGAGTGATTAGAGTGCTCTCCTGAGAAGTTGATAAGGAGAGGTAAGTCTTAAGACTCCTTTGAAGATTGGAGGGCTTTGGTTCTCTGCTCCTGTGTTTTAAAACATTTCTGTATTAAGTGGCAGATTAAATGGGCGGGACAGGAAAGGTGTCCTCTGCCTTTTGTTTAAAGTGTGCTGCTGACTGTCCAAAGTTCAGCTTCAGAGAGAGACAGAGACTAGGCTGATTCACTGCCTAAAAGAGCAATTTCCTTCAAGAGTGGGAATGCTGGGTGTCCGGCTTCAATAAGCAGCTGAAAAGCTTTTCAGCCTAGTATTTCTTCCTGAGAAGAGCTTTGCAGTTTCACATTCTGAAGCGTAAGAATGTCCTACAGAAACATCCATAGCTCCTGTACACATGATAATTTTCTGAGGCTTTCACGACACATCCTATTCCTTCCAAGTCTGCCCTGACCAACTCCCTGATTTGGAAGGCTGACAAGTAGGCAACTCCAGGCCAGTTTTGCCTAAATTACCTAATACAAATTGGTCCCCAGCATAAATTGCTGTGATAATAAATTTGTATTTTTCAGATGTTCGTATCTTAGTAGGAGAAGGAATGAGGTGCATACATGCAGATATAAATAGAAGTGTCCTTATTTCTCTATTAACTTCAAATTGCTCTTAGTTGACTGTAATTAATTGAAATTATTTCATTTCATAAGTGACTATCCTGTAATCAGATACCAAACAGACTTCTCAATTCTCATGTTTTCCTTATGTGACTCTTCATAGAATGGCTTGGGTTGGAAGTGACCTCACAGATCATCAAGCTCCAACTGCCCTGCCACACGCAGAGCCACCAGCTTATATATCTAATACTAGACCAGGTTGCTCAGGGCCCCACCCAACCTGGCCTTGAACATCTCCAGGGACAGGGCATCCACAGCCTGGGCAGCCTGTGCCAGCACCTCACCACTCTCTTGGTAAAGAAATTCCCCTGATATCCAAACTCAATCTTCCCTCCTTCAACTTAAAACCATTTCCCCTTGCCCTGTCATTATCTATCCTTATAAAGAGTTGACTCCCCTCCCATTTGTATGATCCCTTTAGATACTGGAAGGCTGCAACAAGATCACCCCACAGTCTTGTCATCTTGGGGTTGAACAAGCCCGGCTCCCTCAGCCTGTCTTCCTAGGGGAGGTGCGCCAGACCTTTGATCAGCTTTGCGGCCCTCCTCTGGACCCTCTCTAACAGCTCCCTGTCTTTCTCATACTGAAGGCCCCAGCTCTCAATGCAGTATTCCAGATGGGGCCTCATGAGGGCAGAGTACAGAGGGACGATCACCTCTCTGTTCCTGCTGGCCACTCCTCTTCTGATGGAACCGGGGCTACCATTTGCTATTGCAGACAGCATCCCTGTATTCTTCCAGGTGACACACCCTTGTTTTCAAAGCCTGTGTGTACCTTTCTTTGTCCTCACTTTGCCCAGCAGGTCCTTGCTAACCCATGCTGGTTTCCTGCCTCCTCTGTCTTTGTTATTCAGAGGGATGGAGAGCTCTTGTACTCTCAGAAAAGGCATCCTTGAAGAGTAGCCAGCTTTCCTCAACATCTTTGTTTCAAAGGACAGCATCCCAGGAGATCTCGGCCAACAATTCCTTAAACAGCCTAAAGTTCACTTTTCTACTTTTTGCCAGGCCCACATTCCTCAAGATCACAAGCTGAACCAGGGCATGGTCACTGCAGCCTAGGCTGCCTCTAACCTTAATGGTTTTTCCAGAAGATATCCAGATGGTTGAAGTCCCCCACCTGGATGGGAGCCTGTGAGCACAGTGCCTCCTGCATGTAAAGCAAGAAGGCCTCATCAATAGGCTCCCCTTGATCAGGTGGCCTTTAGTATACTCTTATCACCAGCTGGCTTTTATTAGTCCTATCCCTAATTCTAAGCTACAGGCTCTCAACCTGTTCCTGACTGTTTCTCAGAAGGAGCTTTTATCTCTGACATACAAAGCCACTCTCCCACCCTTCCTACCTTGCCTATCCTTTCTAAAGAGCCGATACCCCTCACTGGTGGTATCCCAGTTGTAGGAGCCATCCCACCATCTTTCTGTGATAGCAACAAAGTCATAATTTACCAAGTGCATCACAGTTTCCAAATCTTCCTGCTTATTTCCCGCACTGCATGCAATGGTATAAAAGCACCTCAGCTGGGCTTTCTGTCTTACCACCTTTCTAGGATCCCCCTGCCCTTCTCCATCCCTTTGTACTCCACCTTCCTGACCCATCAAGTTCTGCATGAACTCTTGAACACTCAACCCCCATGAACTTCATTTTGTTCCTTTTCCCCTTCATACCTAGTTTAAAGGCCTTTCAACAAGTCTCTCCAGTTCCTGGGCTAGGATCCTTTTACCCCTTGGAAACAAGCGAGTTCCATCTGCAGCCATTATGCCAGATGCTGAGTAAATTGCCCCATGGTCCAAAAAAAAAAAAAAAAACAAAACTAAAATTCTTGAGTTTCCACCAACCTCTTTGCCATTTATTTATTAGTTGGTTTTTCCTGCTCCTTTCAACATCCTTCCCTGTCACTCAAGGGATAGTAGAAAAAACCACCTGCATGCCCATTCCTTCAGATACCCACCCTAGTCCCCGAGGCTTTTTTTTTTTTTATAGTTCAAGGTTTTGTCAGTAGCTTCATGACTGCTGGCCTGAACTATCAACAAGGGATGATAATCAGAGGAGCAAATCAGACCAGAAAGCTTCCTAGAAATATTCCTGACCTATGCCTCAGGGAGGCAGCACACCTCCATATAGGTAGGGTCAAGACAACATATAGGGCCCTCCATTCCTGTCAGGAGGACGTCACCTACGACAACCACCCTTCCTGCCAGATGGAGGCAGTCTTTAGGCATGGAGTCAACTGCTTCACCCAAAACAACCCTGTGAGCAGACCTCCCACCATACCCTCACTGACAGCTCCAGGGCCTCAAACCTGTTTCACAAAGGCACTTGGGGAGCCAACCAAGCATCCTGAGCACTTGGGGTTGCTCAGGATGGCAGTTACCTACATTACCTAGCCAGGACCTATTTTCACACCTCCTCTTCTCTCAAATTTCCTCACTCTGCTCAGCAATGGCAGGGCATCCATTACTGTCTTCCAATTATCACCCCAGTGTCTTTCTTGCAGAGATTACACAAGTCTATCCCCTACTCACACACTCTGATACTCCTTACCTTCTTAACATCCTTCTCGAGTTCCACCACCATAAGAGTAGGTCACCCACCTCCTCACACAGGCAGAATCCCTGCCCCTATTCTCCAGCAGCAGTAGACTCAGGTGCTGCAGCAAAAGACTTGAACCTCCACTTCTTTAGGCACAGACTTGTTTCAGTCGCCACCGTCTTTCTCACCAGCCTTTTTCCCTGGTGCAGAGCACGGCGAGATACGCTGCCCGCGAGACGGCCGATAGGCGACCGGTCCGACAGCGGGCAATGACATTACCCCGCCCTGCTCGCCGCACTCCCTAGCGGCAGCTTTTATACACGCAGGGGGTGGCTCGCCGCTGCTCCTGGCTCCGCCCCTTCGGTGTCAGATCGCCGCTGCCACGCGGGGAGCAGCGGTGTCTGGCAGCCGCTCGCTGGCCGGGCTACCCGTCAAGCAGCCGAGGCGGTTCCCTGTTGCGGTGCGGAATGCGTCCGCTCCGTGCCGCGTTCCTCCCCAAAAACAAACAAGCAGATAAAAAAGCAACAACAACAGGCTCCATATGTTATTCTCCAAACACAGTATCGGTATTTTAAGCGCTCACAGAGCGGCTCCCTAACTCCACGCTCTGCGCCAAAATCAGCTGTAGTACTCACTGAGCTGCGGCAGCGATGTTGTCTCCTGCTGAAATCCCTGAACTCCAGAATATCCTGCAGCACGGTCTGTGGCCCGTGGCTGGGCTAAGATCCTTTTGGGTGAGAAATTGGATTTTTTCATTCTTTCCTATCCAAATCTGAGGTCGCCTTGCAATACTGTAAATATTCAGAGTAGCCACGTGGAAACAAAGTCTATAGCAGCAAGGTAGTGAGGGGAGAAGACAAAAATCACATTTGCTTAAAAAGAACTGCAGTTTCTGGCATTTTTGATGAGTAGAAGGGAGTGGGGAGAATTCAGTCTACAGGCATTTTACTGTGTAAAATAAATTGGTATTCCGTAAAAATTATTGACTTTGTTAAGATAAAGGTGAATTAAAAGTCCATTTGTCTGTTAAATCATTCAGGCACCTTCCACACAGGTGGTTAGAACTCAGTAAAGATACAAGTCATTATTTCACATATTTTAAGGAAAATATGCATGCACAAAAATCGTGACTATATCTGATCATTCTGATCTGAATTCCAATTATTTTTGTTTTTTTCTTTTCATACCAATTTCTGCTTGATCTTAATGACGTTTTTGGATATAGAATAAATATGTGACTGTACCACTGATTATCCCTGAAATCACAGAATCACAAAATCATAGGGGTTGAGAAGGACCTCTGCAGATCACAGATGTCCAGTCCTCCTGCTAAAACAGGTTGCCTACAGTAGGTCACACAGAAAGTATCTAGACAGCTTTTGAATATCTCCAGAGAAGGAGACTTCGCAAATCCTCCTGGACAGGTTGTTCCAGTGCTCCATCACCCTCAATGTTAAAAAAAAAAAAAATAAAAAAAAAATTAAATGGAGAAGTATAGAATTGAAGAAGAGTAACAAGGTAGAGAAAGTAAATGTAAAAAAAAGGAAACAAAAAAAGAATTTTCACATTTCACTCCGTCTGCTTGTAAAACAAATGTCTCTCAGTGGATATCCCCTTCTCATCTCGTTGGCATGAAGGCTGAAGATGGGAACCAGGATGCTGTATCACAGCCCCGTGGGTGAACGCTGAGCTGTAACGTCAACAAAGAACAACGTCACGTCCAAATGGACCAGCCGACACAACCAGGGTAGCATCGTGCACAGCACCCAATTTTCCTGGGCTCCCTTAACAAGAGCAGCTGATTTCACAAGCTGCAAGAAAGAGCTAGTTGACGGAACCGAGAGGCTCGTGTTCAGTCAGTTCATACGCATGCTCCTTCACATGCCCACGTGAAACATGGGGAAGATTCATGACTTATATGTGCCTACAGTACTGTGAAGCACAGGTGCATTTCCGGAAGATAAGTCTCTGATGTACACCACTGCACTCATTAGTAAGGTGACTAAGTGTTCAACCTGAGATAAACTACTCCCTTTCCTTGGTTTTACTCTAATCTTTATACAGCAAGTTTAAAAAAAAAAAAAAAAAAAAAAAAAAAAAAAAAAAAGAATTCAAAATGCTGCCACCTAATTTGTCCCCAGGATTTTCAATGTCTCCACTTCCAATATGACATCTGCCACCACTGAAAGTCCAGACAGAGCGTGGAACAGCCATTCAAAAAGATTTACGCAAGGCGTCTTCCCAGCCTGAGTGTTGGGGTTGTGCTGTGCCCAGCAAAACCCTACAGCTGCAAGGAGAGAAGGACTTGCAGGGTGCCTTCAGCATAAGATATGGTCTTTCCACTGGCCATTTATACTTCTGCAAGATGACAAAGTTCCTACTGCAGCTGACAGTTTTCACAGAGATGAAAGCTATCAGTTACTGTTTGTCTAGCTAGCTGAGTATCTTGCTTTTCCTGAATTGCCACATGACTGCAGATATAATACACTCTCACAATGTTCGTATCTTATCATAGTCCAGGTACTAGTGAGCAGTACACTCAAATTTGAGTTTGTATTCTTTCCAGTCATATAAATAAAGTTAAGCTATCAAAAGATACGCAAAATACGACACATGGACCTTGATGAGGAGACTCTGTAAAAGGAATAGAAAGGAATTAGAAGGCAATTGGAAGTCTCATAACTGTCAGAGGGGGAATAAATTCACCAGCATTCAGAGGCAGCTAGCTCTCAGGATTCATCGGAGCTTGAACTCGGGTACCTGGTCAGCCGGTCTAGTCAATAGGAATTGTTTCACAGTGTACCATGGGATTTCTTCAACAGCTGAATCACTTGCCATTACCTCAGTACAACTCAAATGGAATGGTGTTGTAAAAATTGACCTCAGACATTTAGTCAGTCTTGGTAATGTTTAGTCACGATGGATTTGTTCTAACTTGTCAATCAGAAAGTGTAATCAGCTGCATTTCCTTGCTCCTAGAAAGTGGGCAAGGTCATATGTGGAGCCAGTGTATAGTTTTGAAAAATGGAACTGAGAGTTGTGTTACCTGTGATATTGAAATCCTTACTCCCTCTTGCTCCCATCTAAAACTGTGCCAATACTGACAGTAGACACCAATGAACCACCCCCCCCGTCCCCAAACCGAAGTTCCCACCAATCAGCAAGTGTCAAATACATCACTGCTGTTAATCAAAATAAAGGTGGTGTTTTTTTTGTTTTTGTTTTTGTTTTGTTATTGTTATTATTTTTTTTTTCTTATGTCGGGTTTTTTCTTTTTTTTTTCTTTGTTTTCTTTCTTTTTTTTTTAATGGAAAAAGAGACCTTTGATAAGATTTGTGATACAAAAATGAACAGGTGGCCAAATGAGCCCCACTTCTATACTTCTTCCCATAATATGAACTCTGGAGAAGAGAGGGATGTATCTGAAACACATTCAATGACATGGCTCGTTTCAGAGAAAAACATACTCCAGGCAGTTCAGGAACAAACTGAAATTAGAATACTTTTCTCCTGGAGTGGCTGCGCTTCTTTGTGGACTTTGTATTTTTCTCACAGTTATTCTCCAAGCTTCTGGTCTTAGAATTCAGAGTGTTGTTCTACCAATGGCCTCACTCTAGTCTATTCCTGGCACATTGTATGGAGACCTTTATGTTAAACATCAGTTCCCAAAGATTAACTGGTACCATGTCACAAGCAAAATCTGCAAGGTTTCTGGAGCAGGAAATTTTGGTAAACGCGAAAAGGGGAACAGAACCATTCAGCATTTCAGTTCCGTTTTATGGCAGACAACAAAGACTCATCTGCAGTACCTCTTTACACACAATACTGGTTTCCTTATCTGACTCAGACAAATCATTGGTAATTTAAAATAACATGAAAACTTAAGCAGATTCTCTGTTGGAAATACTTGACACTGATCACTTTAAGGTAGAGAAACATTTAGCGTGTGTGGTTGTGTGTTGAAAAACTGATTAAGAGTTCATAGCAAGCATGGGACAATAACAGTAAAAGAACAGAAGCCTGGTTTCTAACTAACGGTGAGATTCAGACCTCAAAGTCTCACAGCATGATGTGTGATATATTTGCTGTTGGCTGACAGCGGCTGATCTGGTGCACAAGTTTGAGCTCGGATTAATCCTGAGAGCTAGATGTCTCTGGCTGCTGGCAAATTCCCTCCCTCTCTTAGAACTATGAGACTGTCACTAGTCCTCTCCCTTCTTATTCCCCTTCCTCTTCCCTTTGTTTTGTCTGTGCTTTTCCCTTCTCTTTCCTCCCCTTTCTCCTTCCCTTGGCCCTATCCCTTTTCCTTCCCCTCTCCCTGCCCTTTCACAATCCCTTCACCTTTTTGTCAGTGTGCCTTCCTCTTTTCCTTTTCCCTTCCCTTTCCCTTCCCTTTCCATCTTCTGGAATCCCTTCTTCAAGCTCCAAGTGTCACATTTTGAATAATGTAGAACTATCTTAGTTTACATTATTGGAAATAATATAATCCTAAATTTGGATGCTTTGTTCAGAGACTGCTTGGTATATGATAAGGTATAAACACTGGGAGAAGGCACATTATCTTCAGCTGTGGGGCAGTTCAAGATAAAACAAATGGGAATATGGATACCCTGTTAGCTAGACAAACAATAACCGATAGCATTCATCTCTGTGAAATCTGTCAGCTGCAGTAGGAACTTTATCATTTTGCAGGAGTATAAATGGCCAGCAGAAAGACCATCAGCCTTAAGCTGAAGGCACCATGCAAGTCCTTCTCCTCCTCGCAGCTGTAGGGCTTTGCTGGGCACAGTATGACCCCAACACTCAGACTGGGAGGACGTCTATCGTGCATCTCTTTGAATGGCGCTGGGAAGATATTGCTCTGGAGTGCGAACGCTATTTAGCTCCTTATGGATTTGGAGGAGTTCAGGTATGTAGTTTCCTGCCCACAGGCAGTAAAATTGCTTTGCAGCATTTGCTTAACAATCCAAATAGCCAGAATTGCAGACAATGAGTTCCAAGTAACTTTCTTGTTCAAAGCAGGGATGGGAGATCCTGCCAGCCTGGTATGAGTGTGTGTTTAGCTGCAGATCACCTGCAAGAGGGCTTACTTTTCTCTGATACGTTCGCTTACAAAGCTAAGTTTTTCTCTTCTACCAAGTCAAGTACACAGACATACAGAGTTTCGGCCGTCCAAAGGATGTCACATATCCAGGCAATCCATGATAACAAAGGAGAATTTCCTAGATGCCAGTCTACAAGACTTACATTTTGCAGACCTGAACTGTCTTATGGAAATGACAGACTAATCTCAGCACTGAGCACACCTTATTGCACTTAAAACGTGAAATGGGAACTACAGATTTCTGACTGAGGTACGTCCTTTCACCCACAGGTTTCTCCTCCAAATGAAAACATTGTCATTACTAATCCGAACCGGCCTTGGTGGGAAAGGTACCAGCCCATCAGCTACAAGATCTGCAGTCGATCAGGCACTGAAGATGAATTCAGAGACATGGTGACCAGATGCAACAACGTTGGAGTAAGTGCCTTGAAAACGCATAGCCGATATGCTAAGAAGGGCGGTTTCTGTGGAGCAAAGTTGCCGCTCCTATTCTCGAAGGAGGGTTAAATGGAGAGTAAGGGGAGGTGGATGAAAGGTCACGCTGACAGCGGTGCGGTAAAGCTCCGGCTGATGCTTCAACAGCATCACAGCACAGACTGAATCGCAATCGCTCCTTTTCCAGGTTCGCATTTATGTGGATGCTGTTGTCAATCACATGTGCGGATCTATGGGTGGCACAGGCACCCACTCAACGTGCGGGAGCTATTTCGACACCGGGACTAGAGATTTTCCCGCGGTGCCATACTCTGCCTGGGATTTCAACGACGGCAAATGTCAGACCGCCAGTGGAGACATTGAAAATTATGGGGACATCTATCAGGTAACTTCTGTTGATTTCGATTTTGATATTTTTTCTTGTTTAAATCTTGTTGTGTACAGTAAAGCCAAAGAAAGGGAGTAGTTTATCTCGGGTTGAATGCTTAGTCCCCTTACTAGTGAATACAGTGGTGTACATCATAGGCTTCTCTTCCGGTAACGCACCTGTGCTGCCCAGTACTGTAGGCACTGAGAAGTCACAAACCCTACCCATGTTTCACGTGGGCATGTGAAGGAGCATGCGTCTGAACCAACTGAGCCCAAGCCTCTCAGTTTTGCCAGCGGGCACTTTCTTAGGACTTTGGAAATCAACTACCCTTGTTAAGGGAGCCCAGGAAAATTGGGAGCTGTGCACGATGCTGCCCTGGTTGTGTCGGTCGGTCTGTTTGGACGTGACGTGGGTGATGGTTCTTTGTCAAGTTCACAGCTCAGCGTTCACCCATGGGGCTGTGATACAGCATCCTGGTTCCCATCTTCAGCCTTCATGTCAACAAATGAGGAGGGGATATCCGCAGAGAGACATTTGTTTTACAAGCAGACGGAGTGAAATGTGAAAATTCTATTTTTGTTTCCTATTTTTCTCTTCCTTTTTACTCTTCTTCAATTCTGTTCTTTTCCTCCATTTTGATCTTTTTTTTCTTCCTTTTCTGTGTTTAATTACCCAGGTCCGGGATTGTAAGTTGACTAGCCTTCTTGATCTGGCTCTGGAGAAGGACTATGTACGCTCAACAATTGCAGAGTACATGAATCACCTCATTGATATGGGTGTAGCAGGGTTCCGGATCGATGCTGCCAAGCATATGTGGCCTGGGGACATAAGTGCGTTTCTGGCCAAATTGCACAATCTAAACACTCAGTGGTTTTCAGAAGGAACAAAACCCTTTATTTTCCAAGAGGTAATTTCCGTTTTTTTTTTTTTTTCCTTTTTGCCTGTTTGTCTGCCACGTATTGTGTTTACTTTCTTTTTTATTATACCCCTTCTGAGGAACGGAAGTAGTGATGTGCGCTTGTTCTTACAAACCAGGAAAGATTGTCAGTGCAGTGGGTCACGGGCACCTGCCTTTCAGAACTGCAAAGCATCTTGAAATCTTCATGGGGATTAGTCTAACAAGGAGGTGGTACGCTGCAGTTTAGGACAACAGTGAAGCCCCACATTTCCACATGATTTCATCACATATAATTAATCCAAATTTGGTTGATACGCTTGGCAGAAATGAATGTGCTCGTCAATACATTTTTCTTGATTTAATGCTACACATAATGGTGAGAGCTGTGCACTGCATTACTGATTCATTCTGTTAAAACACAAGTGACACTTTTTCCCATGCCAGGTAATTGACTTGGGAGGAGAGCCAATCACAGGCAGTCAATACTTTGAAAATGGCCGAGTGACAGAGTTCAAGTACGGTGCAAAACTGGGGACGGTGATCCGCAAGTGGGATGGAGAGAAGATGGCCTACTTAAAGTAAGGGCGAACGTCCGAGTGACCGATGTGAGATAAGCTGGATGCGTGACATGAGGGGGGAGAATCAAGTCCTTGTGTTTTTCTCTAGGAACTGGGGAGAAGGCTGGGGCTTTGTGCCTTCTGACAGAGCCCTGGTCTTTGTGGATAACCACGACAACCAGCGGGGGCACGGGGCAGGCGGAGCTTCCATTCTTACCTTCTGGGATTCCAGGTGAGGAATGGCGGTGTCTGGATGATAACGCTTACTATTCTCTTTTTTGGTCTGTCGCTTCTTTGGCATCGGTTCTTTTCCATGTTCTGTTACATTTTCTGTCCAACAGGCTTTATAAAATGGCAGTTGGTTTCATGCTCGCTCATCCGTACGGGTTCACGCGGGTGATGTCAAGTTATCGTTGGCCAAGATATTTTGAGAACGGAGAGGTGAGTTTGTAGCGCTGAAGATTTTGGCGTGTCAAACGTAAATGATTTCTCTGTCCTGTGCTGGATCTGCCAGATGGACTTTGGAAGCCGAATTTATCTTCTCTCTCGGGATACTCTCTGTACATTTTCCAGTAAGCTCTTTAAAAAGTTTTTTTTCGTTTAAGGATGTCAACGACTGGGTTGGACCACCAAGTAACTCGGATGGATCGACAAAGTCCGTGACAATCAATGCTGACACTACCTGTGGCAACGACTGGGTCTGTGAACATCGCTGGCGACAAATAAGGTGGGAGGAAAACGTAGGAAAAGCAGTGACTCTTGGGTCACGCGCCTCGTGGCCGTAGAAGTCCTGCAGCTACAGCTCTTGTTTGCATTTTCAGGAACATGGTTGTCTTCCGTAACGTGGTAGACGGTCAGCCTTTCTCAAACTGGTGGGACAACGATAGCAATCAAGTAGCTTTTGGTCGTGGCAACAAAGGCTTCATTGTCTTTAATAATGACGACTGGTGAGTGATTTCCGGGACAGCTACGTATGAGTTCACAGTAGAGAAGACGAGGCTGTGAGCAGGATACAGCCCGGGGGTCTAAGCATCAGCAGCTTAAGTTCTGGTGGTTATGGGCAGAGAGGGTAGTTTATCACTTCCCTCATCTGGCCCTAGCCAATCTAGTCGTGCCAATGCAACCGTAATGGTGTGAATGATCCCAGTTAGGGGGTTAATTACTTCTGTTTGACCGCATGCATCCTGCTGAAGGAGCTGCCTGTATGCTTTGATTTTCTCCTGTCCTTTCCGGACAGCGAGACCAACTGCTACAGCCTGAGCTAGATTCACACGGTTGCGTTCTAGTTGTGAGGGGCTACAAAGGGAGTTTAGAGAAGCAGGGCCCTCAGACTGAGAAATCCCTTGCGATGCGTCATCCTCACAAGTAGCGGAATTGCATCAGGCTCAGCAGTCCTTTGCCTGCTTTGAAATTCCTCTTTTGAAAGCCATGCTTTAAGCAGTGTACTTTTTGCGTAGGTATATGAACATCGATTTGCAAACGGGGCTGCCTGCCGGTACCTACTGCGATGTTATTTCTGGAGATAAGGAAGGCAGTGCGTGTACTGGAAAGCAGGTGTATGTTTCTTCGGATGGAATGGCCAATTTCCAGATTAGTAACACTGACGAAGATCCATTTGTTGCAATTCACGTTGATGCCAAGTTATAACTTCAGTTGCAATATTTTTTCTGTGCTGTTGCTTTGTATGTATACTGATTGTGCTAGTTTTGATTCCCTGATTTTCAAGAATGAATGATTCTCTATGTCTAGCAAATAATAAACTGCTACCAAACTGAAATATAATGCCTTTTTCTGCTAAGGAATTACACTGCAGCATTATAACGTCATAACTGTTAGACTGATACCATCCAGTCCTCACACACCCTTAGTGGCGCTACATTGTGAGTCATCTGCTGCAACATTTCCCACGGTTACGGTTTGTCCTTTCTTTTGGACGAAGCAAGCATATATCCCTGATCAGCGGTTGAATCTGGGCCATCTGTCATGCGAGTTGGTGACTTGATTCACACTCAGTTTATGCCCAATGTTCACACCACTGTTCTCCGCAAACTAGTGCTCGTTCTAACTCTTTCAAATTTATATGTGAAGTGAGTTGCACTCCTAAGAACTGATTATGATGTTGACCAGAGAGTAGCACATTCTTGTCTCCGTGCTGTGTTTTCTCTGCTCTTTCTTGGATGTCCTTGCACCGAGAGTTTTTCCTTTTCACGACACAGTAGTCCAGCCTCTTGGTGTATAAGGACAAATTGGTGTCACTTGCTCATTGAAAAGAGCACTAGAACAAAAAAACAAGCTGAGGTCTTCCTTTTCATTTTTATGGGCAGCTGATCTCTCTTTAACATTGCAGAGTTTAAAAAAGATTAACGAGGTGCACTTTAAAATGAGTCTATAACCTTCAAAGCATTGGATCAGCAAAAAAACAAACCAAAACAAAACAAAAAAACAACAAAAATACCCAACCTGCTGAAACTGCTCAGTATCCCAAAGCTATCATTACCAAAAGCGGTGTTGCAAATTGTGAATCCTGCAGCACACTTTGGTAAAGCTTATTCATTTTTAGGAATGAATGGAATGAATGAATTCCACGTATGTTGGAAATAGTGACCATCAATTATTTGTTCAGTCACACATCTCATGACTAGGACAACAGTTTTCTTCCAAGCAAGTAACGCTACGTCATTTGCTGTCTGTGCGGAAGTGGCTTAGCCAAAATCTTTCACGGCCTTCCCTGTTGCTGTTGTTATCCTCTGCGGTAACCAGCACAATACCGGCGGACCAGCAGCACCTAGAATGGCGAGCCAGCCTCTTTCAAAGGGGCAGGAGCACTCAGTGACCTCACCCCAAGAGCAAAAGACAAGTTTGAGAAGGACCTGATTGCGCGACAGTGGCTGGAGCATAGACTGTTCTTGTTTCCTTGAAGCATAGATATGCCTCCATGCTGCTCGAGACTCAATCATTCTGTAATGTCTGGCAGTATTACTCAGACCAGGAATAGATATGGCCGGCCCCAGCGTTTCGACTGTGATCAACTGCCAAGATAAATGTGAGAGTGCAGCCCTCAGTTTAAATCAGAGAGCTTTATGGAACTTTTAGAAGCCATTGAAACTGTTGGAGCTTTCCTGCCCCTTTGAAAAGGATTGTTAGTGTCTACCTTCCGAACTAATGTACAACGTTAAAGCCATTGCAAGCTCTAATGACAGTACTTATTGCATTAAAGCAGTTGAAATGGCACTTACTGTCCTGAGGATTCCATAAATAAAAGGCAGTCAAAACCTGTCAGAATACACAGACAGGTGTGTCACTGCCTGTGATCACTTCAGAATCCAAATTTTTGATACGATGGAGGCAGTGTTTGTTTTGTGTGACGTAAGGATACAAGACTTAGGGCTGAATTCACCGGTGACATAAAGTGTTATACAAGTACAATTTGCTCTTTTGGTATACTAAACAACTTCAGTCCGCTTAGGTAGAAACCTTTGGAACAGTCGGCGTTAAAATAGCTTCCAGCAATCATCTGAGGTTTCTGCCACCTGGTGGGTCAACTATGTTTTTGTTTTCTTAACGGCATGAACTGACAGGGAACCAACGATCCAAAATACTGAGGAGTGAAAATCTTTGGTCTTCAATTCGGTTGACAGAGAATCACGAAACTGGCACAAACAATATACATACACAGCAACAGTGGCGAAAAAAATTCTGAATGAAGTTATAACTCGGCATCATTGTGAATTGCAACAAATGGATCTTCATCAGTGAGGTGATTCATGTGCGCTGCTATTGTTGAGCGTACATAGTTCTTCTCCAGAGCCGGATCGAGAAGACTAACCAAGCATCAGTCCCTGATGTAGGAAATTTTATTATAGAAATCAAACCAAGAAATGTTACTGATATCCATGTGTTTGTAAAACAACGGTCTCTGGGTGAATATCCCCTCATTTCATTGTCACAAAGGCTGAAGATGAAAACCGGGCAGCGTGGTGCACTGCACGGGCATGACCTACATTCGACCCTGACCCACCTGCCCCATGGTGGGCTGCATGCCTGCCACTGCTCTCTGTTGCTGCCGGCAGGGAATTCGGCTTGCCAGTTAATTATTTCCATTTCATATTCGTGTCTCTTTGCACTTTTAGAAAGTCAAAAACATGAAAGGCACAGCGCTGTTCACTTACAAGTACTAGGACAGCAGAGCCTCGATGACATTTGCTATGTTGGAGGAGGTGTACCAGATTTCCCCCTTCGGCAAGCCCGATGGGATAGCAGCCGTGGAATCCAGGTGAGAGCAGTGATTGTCAGTAGTGCAGCAAGCAAGGGCAAAAGTTCTCGCCTGTCTGGCGACACTTCCAGACAATGCAGAGCAGTGCACAAACTCGAGATTGATCCGCATTGCGACAGCACAGCTGCAGTGCCGGAAGCCCTCATCCCACAGCTCCAGCTGTACGTGCCCAGCTCTCACGTGGTTTGCCACGCTGCCACTGAGGCGTTTCTGTCTTTTGCTTCAAGACAAGGACCGGTTCTGGTCAACATTCACGCTTTTGCATTATTTCTCAGATTCGCAGGTCATTTGAGGCACAGTACCTTTCAGCTTTCTGGGTTTTTTTTTCCCCGCGATTAGCAGAAGCACTGCAACAATTAGCTCAGAATGTTGAGGAAGGAGGCACTTCAGAAGCTTCAACTGAGTTCTCACAAATGGTTCGACAAACACAATGTGTTTTCTTCTAATGTTCTAAAACGTCAGCTGTTGGCATGAATGAGGAATGATTTAGAAAATGTTTCCTAACACTTAATGCAAAAAAATTGTGAGGAATACTGTTAGAACTGTCATAATAAGATTGCTTCTGATTTCTTTTTGCCAAGATGTATATTAAAAAATTGGACAGAGTGAAGAAAATAACGCAAAGTAAGCCGCACCTAAAGCACACGCATCAGAAATGGAGCAGCTCTACTTTAACTGTAGCTGAATGAATCACTAGGATTTGATTTAAATTTTGAAAATAGGAACACAGGAGAAGATCCAATGTAATTTCTCTTTACTTCTCAGATACAAACGTTTCACTGCATAGCAGCGCTAATAAATGGAAACGTTAACAACTATGACTTCATTATTTTGCAGACAAATGACAGTTTTCGGTCACAACAACCCCAGGCAAACCTGCAGGCTTGTGGAGGAGTGACTGGAAAGCTGTCATACAGAAAGGACCTCGCTGCACCAATAGACGGTCGGCTGAATACGAGCCAGCAATGTGCTCAGGTGGCCAGGAAGGCCACTGGCATGCTGACTCGTATAGGGAACGGTGCGGTGAGCAGGACTAGAGAAATCATCCTGCCCCTGCAGTCGGCGAGGCCTCATCTCGAGTACTGTGTTCAGCTTGGGGCACCTCAGCGCAGAAAGGACGTGGAGGTGCCAGAGCAGGTCCGAAGAAGAGCAGCAAGGCTCACAAAGGGCTTGGAGAATGTGCTCTGCGAGGAGTGACTGAAGGAACTGGTGCTGTTTAATCTGGGGGAAGGGAGGCCAGAGGAGAGACCTTATCGCTCTCTTCTAATGCCTGGAAATTGCTTACGGCGAGAGCAGGGTTGGTCTCTTCTCACCGGCGAAAGGTGACAGGACCAGGGGAAACGGCCTCAAGTTGCGCCAGGGGAAGCTTAGATTGGATATGGGGAAAAACTTCTTTACAGAAAGGGCTGTGAAGCACTGCAATAGGCTCCCCAGGGAGGCAGTTGAGACACTATGCCCAGATGTGTTTAAGAACCATTTGGACGCGGTGCTCAGGGACATGATTTAGCAGAGGGTTGTGAGGGTAGTCTGGTTAGGTTGTGGTTGGACTCGACGATCTTCCAGGTTTCTTCCAAATTGAACAATTATACAAATCTACGATTCAGTGACTTTTCTGACCTATCCCCAAATTCAGAACGCACCGATGCTGTGAGTACTCGTTTACCTGGGATATGGTAGCTTGGTAAATAAGCACTGTGCTCAGCCTTCATTTTGTCATAATGAAATTCTTCAGGTAGGCGATGCTCGTCTCTTATTATTTCCTTAGGAGTGACTAAAGTTTTAAAAAGTGTCTAATTTGCTTCTCGTAACGCTGACAGTTTGGCAGCGAGGTGTTTATGTGCCTCACTCGTAGCTGTGATTTTTTTCTGGCATTAATATCTGAGCAGCTTTACTCAGGGTTTTGCACCAGAGATCATTTTGCTTGCTGTGACAGTGTTTCTTATTATGCAATTGTTAGAGGATCGCTGCCTGATGCGGTTAAAAACAGCCTGCTCTGATCTCGGCCACTCTGCGACCTTGCTGCCAAAGCTCCCGGCAGAAGCCATGTTAAAGACGTGGCCTTGCCTTATAGGCAACGCAGGAGAGCCAGCCAGCATCAAACGCATCCCAAAGTTTTTGCCAACGTTTTCACTTACTGTTGCAACATTATCGAGCAGAATTCACACTGATGCCGCGCTGGCCTTGAGGAAAATAATAGCCAAAAAAGACCCTGTGAAGGTAACCATCATTATTGTGTCTGAGATTGCAATTGACAGTGCGATTCGGGCTGCCTTAGCGATGTGGGAATAATAAAGGCATCGGGTGACGGTAGCAACTCCGGGCAGATTTTGTAGTAACCAGTTTTCCTCTTTCCCACGTTGCAAATCCCTGGCATTACCCCATCCATGTTGACATTCTGGGAAGGGGGTTGCATCAGTCACCGTCACACTGCAACTGTTGCTAACAGGTCTTTCTTCCAGCCCTGTTCATTACGCATCCAGCAATTTTTTTCATTTTCAGCGACGGGCTCTGTGCTCAATGCTTTTTTTGGGGTTTTGTTCACCATTCACTGCAGATCAGACGTGCACAGTTTAGGAAACACTTCTTCCTGAGGAATTTTGAGGTGTTCACAAGTTGTACCTTCCTTCTCAAGGTAAGGGAGATCACTTTCCAAGTTTATATGGACAGCGCACTCGCTCCTTACATGCACGTGACCACTTGCATTGTTCTCTTTGAAACAAAGCCTTCTCTTCCTATCATGGCAGCCAGGGCCAGCTCACTGCTGATGCAGACCACCTAATGAGCAGCTAGTTTCACGCATACACACAAGAAGGCTTTGGCAGTAGGCAGGATCCCACAGCTCTACAATCTACAAGTAGAAGAGATAGAATTTGTAGCTGCAGACGGTGTGACACATTTTGCTGTGTTTTCTAAGAATTTGGCCACAGTTTACTATCTTCATATGGTTTTAACTCTTTATCATTCAGATTTGCTGCTTGCAACATTTCCATTAAACTTCTGAGCCCCAGACTTGAGGGGTCGAGGGCCGATCACGGTCTCTTTCGGAGACCCTTGGGAGCTAGTTCTGGAAGACGCGGGTCCCAGGAAGGCTGGGAATACTGTAACGAAGAAATTTTAAAGGTGCAGGAGCTGACCATCCCGAACTCACAGAAGATGAACCGATAGGGAAGGAGACCGGTCTGGCTGAGCAGAGGCCTTCGTCCGGAACTCTGGAAAAAAGGAAAGTTTGCAGTCTTTAGAAAAGGAGGTGAGCAACTTATGAGGATTACAAATATGCAGTGAAGCTGTGCGGGGAGAAAATCAGAAAGACGTAAACGACTTATGGGCCGGCTTCACCCATTTCTGTGACCGGACGGAGCACGGGCAAGTACAGACTCACGCCCCAGGGAAGGGGGAATGGGAAAAGGGGAAAAAAAAGAGGTAAGGAGATGGGCCTAAGAACAGAACAGTGACGACAATCTGAGTCTTATATACTCGCTGTCAGGAATGTACAAAACTTTTCTTCTTTGTATTGAAAGAAGTAATGAATAAGTAACCACCGCTCATAAAATTGTGATCGCATCACGGAAGGCCTGAGCAGCCAGTCCCCTCGTATTCATCGCACCTTTCGGCCGCTTTAATTGCACGGTAATTTGTAGACACCTAGCAGTTTAAGAGGAGCCCGCCAGCAACATCGTCGAGCCTCTCGGTCAGATTCCGCAGCTCAGGATCTCCACCCTTCAAAAGGACACGACCCTTCACAGACAGTAGGTTCCAAAAGTGAGAGATGCTGTATGTAGATAATTGATGTGTAAGCCACTAGTTGTGTGAGACAGGAACCGATTGGTGTCATTCAGAAATACAGATGAACTAGACAGCTTTTGGAGAAAAGCAGTAGGAACACGTTCTCGCTAGCTGTTCTCAAAACCACTTTTATGAGGGAAACTCTTTGTAATCGTTTTTCTTTCTCTCGTCAAGCTGGAAATGTTGGGAGAAAGAGCTTGTTGTAATCATTTAGAACCATGGCCTACAATTGCTCGTGAAACACACTATTTGCAATTTAGGCCATCCTCTGGGAAACCATCTAGTGCGTAGGATGTGCAGTACAAACATTCACAGTTATACAATTATAAAAAATAGAATTGAGCACAGACCAACTGTCAGAATTTTAAATGAGGAATGAAACTGCTATCTGAGGTGAACGTTATCACTGAAGTCTTGTAGTGCCTGTGTCCACGAATAGAAATAATTAAAATCTTAGAGAAAGTCATCCTACTGATTTATAGGACACGGGAACGTAACCCAGAGCAACGCCGCACGGAACTGTTCGCAAAGCTCCGCTTCCAATTTCACCACTATGCAATTTTCTGGCGTGTATCAGCAGCCCATTTGGCCACCGGTCACATTGCCACTGCCATATTTCCACTGCCGTCTTTAGTCACATGTTTTCTGAGATTAAATTTTTTTACCTGTTTCTCAAACGTATTTATTTACTTATTTATTTGGAGGAAGCGCGCGGCGGAGGGGGGAAGGGGGGTTGGTGGTCTCTCGAAACCGTCAGGGCCGGGGATGTTCTCAGGCAGCGTGACTGTCTGTCATTCCATTCACTTCAAATGCAAAGCGAAGCGATCCTTTTGAATCGGGTACAGTTATTTAACTTGTCAACGAACCCAACAACGAGGCGAGAAGGAGAAGCGCGTAACAAACTTTAACTTGAAGTGTGCTTTAAGTCCGTAATTCAGATCCGGAGCGGAGCCCACGTGTCGAACTGTCAGGCACCCGATCGGCCCTAACGAGACCCAGCCGCGCCTCGTCGGCATTTCCCCCTGATAGGTATGTGCTGTTCCTGGGATGCAGTTAGGGGCTAGGACTGGCTGCCTGCATGTGTGATGCTTGGGTCCTTCCTTGAGGTGAGGCTTCACTGTGCTTTCATTTTGGTCCTAAAGGTGTGGAATTGATGGAGTGAGAGGTAAGGAGTATTACCTGTGGTGGAGCTCCAGCAGGCCTTTTGTGAGGTGCTTTGGGTTCCCGGTGCTATGTTGTTGGTCCAACAACTTAGAGCTTTTCTCTTTCCTCAGGTTGTTGTTCAGCTACTCTTATGAGGAGAACATCAACAGTGGCTGTGAGCTGAGCTCTTCTGAAAGCTGTAAAGGAGGAGGTGGCAGAGCTGACTGCAGAGGTAGGCATGGGGTGTTACGGTGTGTCCTGTAGGTGTTCTGTTGGCTGACTGCTGAATCCCCCCAGGCTGGCTTGTGTTCAGTGTTTCCTGGGGTCTTTCTGAGTGTTTTTGTTCCTTTTTATTTTGTTCTCTGTTAGGTTGTAGGTGTTGTGATGAGTTGGAATTATGTGTCAGCTTAGTTTATTTGCCTTTGGGTGTTTTTCTTTTTCTTTTTTTTTTTTTTTTTGTGGTGGTGGTTGAAGTTGGATGGTAGTGGGGTGTTGCTTGGATTATTTGTCTCAGGTTAAGGTGGTGGTGAGTTGTGCTGTGTTACTGGTTGAACTTGGTGTATTTTTATGTGTCTTAGTTTGTTTGCCTCTGGGTTTTTTGTTGTTGTTGTGGTTGAAGTTGGTATTGTTTGTTGTAGTTTTTCCTCTTTTTTGTTGTACAAGTTGGCTCTAGCTTATGTGTGGGATTGAAGTAGCTTGTGTGCCTTTTTTTTTTTTTTTGCGATAGAGAACAGGGTTTGCACCATCTCTAAAGAGATATATATTTTTTTTTTTGGGTGGTGGGTAGGGTGCTCTGGTTGGCATTGGAAATTTTTTGGAAGAGGCAGCCCTGCTGGGCCGTGGGAGAGCCCCTCAGCTGGTGGGGCTCCAACTGGGTGGGAGTGTGGGGGGAGCCCCACCTGGCTATAGGGGCTCCCCTGGGTGGGGGTGTGGGGGAATACTGTACCTGGGTGCTGGTGTGGTTCCTGTATGGTGATGCTCCTTCTAGGCTGTAAGTAAGGAGATAGAAGCCAGCTCTTTCTGGCCTGGTTCTGCCTGAGGATAAAGTTCAGCTGACTTAATTTCAGGAACAGCCTTCTTGAATGAGGTCTTGGTCTGTGACCTGAGTCACTATGTGTGGTCGCTTAATGCACTCTGGGGAGTGCAGGAGGTTTAGCCTTTTGAAAGGGCTTGGGTGATAGGCTGGAGGTAAAATAATCCTGTGGTGAGTATCCATCTAAGTATATGTCCTGTATATTGCTAGGGCTGTTTCGCAATATTAGCAACCTGAAGAGACTCAGGTGGTTAGAAAGGAGTGAGTTGGAGTTCTTGGAGACTATTTTGCAAGCTATTCCTGGGTAAAAGAAGTCTAATAGAAAACTAAAAAGTAAAAATGCTTAGGAATCCTTTCCTGAGATCTAGAATGAGGCCAAAACAGGCTTTGCTTTCCTAGAAACGCAGACTATTCTCTCCTTGTGGGGATAAGATTTTACTTGTATTTAAGGCAGCAACTCAAACAATACACTGAATTGGTGGAAAGACAACTTGACCAATTTCACATTTCAGAATTGAATTAGTAAAAAACTAGGTCTTGGTTAGAAGAGGCAGGTCTTTCAACTTAATTACCTTCTAGCTTAAGCAAAACTGTGTAGGAAGACTCATGGCTAACTCAGATCTCCTTTCCAGGCATGCCTCAAAAATTCCAGTAGCAACTTTGCTTGCAATTTGCATGGTGGGAAGCAGATGACAACATATCTATTTCACTGAAGAATTATCATCTTGGTGCAGTTTTTTTGGAAAGACTGTTTCTATTAAAGGCATAAATGCTCTCTTACATTTAACAATGAGTATGCTTAAAAAAATATCTGTACTGAAATGGAATTACTAGGCTTAGCTAGCTGAAGTTCTTTAGAGTGGAGTGGATACCTGTCTGTCTTCAACTTTACTTAAAACAAAGAAAATCCTCACTTACCACACAGAAGGATGCGCTGCCTATTTCTGCACTCTGGCCTTGTTCCCTTGGCTGCTGACATTAGCTTACTCATCTCAGGAAATGAGAATGAGGAGAAAAACTACTGCTTCTGTAATCGGCTGTTTTGTGTTGGATGTTCTGTAAGAGATTCAAGCAAGACTTAATAAAAAAACAAATAGTTTTGAGGTAGATGATAGTAATGTAATTCAACAGACTTGCTTTATTTAACAACTGAAAGCACTGTGTTTCCCGTGTTTGTATCAATAAAGCTGAATTTCTGAATAGCAGCGTCTCTTCTACTTCGTAGAGCTTCTCCAGCTTAAACACAAGCATGCTATCCTAAGAGCAGACCAGCACTGACTCTCTCACAAAAAATACTTCTGGTTTCATTCAAGTACTTAAATGTATTTAAACAAATGAGTTCCCTGCAATTTCTGGTTTCCAGCTAGGTAACTTCAAGAAGTGCTTCTCAGCAAAAGCCTTTGTGTCAAATCTTTGCAACTAAGTTCCTGTGAACCTTCATCCTAAAGTGAGACCAAATGATAACACAAAGAATAAAAATGAATCCTATTCTGCATTTTTTCCTTTCTAAGAAAGGAAATAAACACCATTGGGATTCTGCCCTTGCACTGTAATTTGCATGAGTAAGTGCATTTTTTTTTTTTTAATCAGTGAATACAAGGATGTCCTTTTTTGATAGGTTTAACTTTATGACAATTAACTTCTCTGACAAATCAAAAAGAGCTCAAGTCCTTAATTTATGTGGGCCTGGTGACAATGACCGGCATATGACTGTGAGCTTTTTGAAATGTCATACCTTTCTGCTTTCTTTGGTACTGAGTACCGATTTCTCACTGCTGGCATGCAAGGCAGCTAGCTTTCCCCTTCTCCACATTTTATACTCAACTGTGGTACTTATGTGCGTAGCAGTCTCACTTCTGCATCAAATTCAGTTAACAAGCTGGGGAGACAAATCCCTCCTCCAAGTCTGCACTGTGCATGCAAGTAACAGCAGTGTTTTTTATTTAAAAATAAACAGAAAGAACAAGGGGAGGCTTTTTTACACTTCTCAGGTCTCAGTGGTTCTCAGACTCTTATTTACTTGACAGAAGAGAAAGCAGTGTAAGAAGTAGGAAAAGGAAGGAATGTCACATGGCTTAGAGTGGAAGCCATTCATGCTAGCTATAAGTGCTGGCCTCAGGAAAGTCAGGCATAGCTGCTTCCTGGAGTGGAGCAGACTGGCTTATCCTTCTAACTGTATTTCCCAGCAGCCAAAATCCCAGCAACTTTACAAGCCCGGCTACAAAGTGTAAGAATGTGTCAAGTGACTTCCAGGGAAGCAAAATAAGCTTGCTAGTCAGTACTGCTGGGGAAGACAGCTCTGGAGTTAGCCAGACTGACAGACTTTCTTACTGTTTTGTTTTCAACAAAAGCCTGATAAAATAAGGTCATCAAACACAAGAGTGCTTACCTGAAGTCACTGACACGTGGAACCCTCTTCTCTTACTTGGCGAGATCGGGGATCACTTCAGAGGTTTTATTTAGGAAAGCTGCTGGAAGAAGATGCTTGATTCTAAGATGGTGCAATTACCAACCTCATAAATGACACTTAATTGCCTCATCCTTAAGAACTTACTAGCTGGCATCCCACAAAGCTGATTTCCAGATATAAGTTTGTAGTTGCAGTTCTCCCCTCCAACTCGTATTGTGTGTTTTACTTATTTAAAACAAAAAATGCTTAGGAAAAATCCTTTTGGGCAGTCCAAATCAGTAACGCGATAATACATTCTTTGCTAGGAAAACTCTTAGTTTTAATTACCGCAGCGAGAATTCATGCCATTACAATGGCCCACCTGCAGCCACAGTCAAGAATTTGCAGATGTTTTCAAGTATTTCCCCTATCTATTTGATGGACTGGCTTAGACTGACGCTCTCCTACAAAATTGTCAAAAACCATGCGCTCAGATAAGGATTTAACAACATCATTGTGCCATCATCACACTATCGTATGATTTTTTTCTATACTCCGCAAAGCATTCACCACCTTCTTTGGGCACCATTTATTTCCCTACAGGAAAAAAGGAAGATTCTACCTTTTAAGATGAGAAGAATTTGAACAGAAATAATCATTTGGGAAAAGAAACTACTAAATGTAATTGAACATAAACTCTTATGTCTAGCAGCTAAGGGATTAACTGCTGAAGAGAAGCTTCAGCTCCTTGCTCTCTCGAGAACTTCTGCAGGACAGTTGAGCTCTTAGGTTATTAGATTCAGAGATCCCATATTAGAGTGCTTAGCTTCTCTATGCGGTGCAAAACAGCCCTCACACTGCCAATGTTTTTCTTCCTCCTCAGACCACTATAATTGTGATTCCATATGTACATCCTAGATGGTCAGAACTTACTGTCGTATTCACCACATGCTCTCCATGGGCCCCAGTTAACTATATGAATGGACAACTGGCCAACTAGGCAGCTACAAATCAAATCTGACAAGAAAACAGTGAAAAAAATGAGGCGGTTTCAATGGTGCGCATAAACTAATGTACTTGTACTTACTCTCTGTGTCTCAGAAGCAAAGCCTTAAGTCTGTTCTAGACTTCTGCAAGATGGGGGGGAAAAAAAATTTAGCACTTTGACAAGAACGGCCTTCCTAACGCTGCATTACTGCATTAGCCAATTTCTTCTATAAGCTACAGCCAGACTGATCTGCATTCTCCCTGTCTAGAAGAATACCTCATCCAACTTGCTAGAAACTATGAGAAATTTCAGCCAAGTGGCAAAAGAGAACCATTTGGAGAATGATTCTTAGGCTTCTAACTGTCTTTAACCATAAAGAGGTACGTATGGCATTCCGCTAAATCGCAAACTGTGTAGAAATTGGATGTCTCTACCAAGAGATCAGGTACCCCTGCACTTCTTATCTGCCAAGACTTGACAGTGAATGAAACTGGTTCTCTGTAAGATACTTATCTCTGAGCAATTCTTTCTGAACAGCATATAGAATCATCAACACAATAAACAATCAAAAACCCTTGTGTAGAAAATGATTTCCATTTTTAAAAGCCCCATCATTATGAAATCTGCTGAAAACAGATCAAACACTCCTTGGTTGTTTTTTTTTCCCCCCATACCAAGAAGGAACAACGCCAGCCAAACCGTGGTCTTTTGGACAGGTTCTAATTCCGCAACACTTAGTATGTTTCACAGCTTTCAGTTAATTCAGACAAAGAAGGCTAATTATGAAATTCCAATAGAAACTACTACAGCTCTCCATTTACAGAAGGAAATGAAGACTATGCTCTCATACGCTGAGTTATAACGGAGCTCATAAAGGATGCCTTTCTGAGAGCACAAGAGATCTCCAGCCCCCAACATGTGAAACACAGTGGAGAAGGCAGGAAACCAGTGTGTGACAGAGTAATGACACGCTGGGGAAAAAAAAAAAAAAAGGGAAAAGAAGGAAAACGTAAAGGGACGTGTAACCTGCGGAAAATACAGGGATGCTTTCCAGGCACGCAGACATAGGTAAACTGACACAAAGATGAAAGTGAACTTCACACATGACTTAAGAAGCAACAACATGGGATTTCTACAGGTACGCTGGGCAGAGGACAAAGGCCAAGGAAAGCATACTCTCTCTGATATATGAAAAGCAAGAAAAGGCAACAACAGACACAGCGAAGGCTGACGTGGTAACCAAATTCTCTGCTGGCAGTCAGGCTTCCCATATCTCTTATGTCCTTAAACATCTAGGGAAAGGCTGGGAGAGCAAAATTCCCTCCCGCTGTAACAGAAGAGCAAGTCTAACACCTCTTGAAGACTCTGAATGTGTACAAGTCTATGGGACCTGATAATCTGCACCCCGGTGTCCTGAGGTCACTGCCTGATGTGATTACAGTGCCACCCTCCATGGTGACTGGTAAGTCGCAGCTATCAAGCAAGCCCCCCGTGACTGGAAGAACGTTACAGCTAAATGATGCTGAGCTGTAACCTTCATAAAGAACTGACAACCCATGCCACATCCAAATGGAAGAACGGACAAACGGACCGACCGACATAAGCAGGGTAGCATCCTGCACAGCTCCCAATTTTCCTGGGCTCCCTTAACAAGGGTAGTTGATTTCCAAAGTCCTAAGAAAGTGCCCGCTGGCAAAACTGAGAGGCTTGGGCTCAGTCGGTTCAGACGCATGCTCCTTCACATGCCCACGTGAAACATGGGTAGGGTTTGTGACTTCTCAGTGCCTACAGTACTGGGCAGCACAGGTGCGTTACTGGAAGAGAAGCCTATGATGTACACCACTGTATTCACTAGTAAGGGGACTAAGCATTCAACCCGAGATAAACTACTCCCTTTCTTTGGCTTTACTGTACACAACAAGATTTAAACAAGAAAAAATATCAAAATCGAAATCAACAGAAGTTACCTGATAGATGTCCCCATAATTTTCAATGTCTCCACTGGCGGTCTGACATTTGCCATCGTTGAAATCCCAGGCAGAGTATGGCACCGCAGGAAAATCTCTAGTCCCGGTGTCGAAATAGCTCCCGCACGTGGAGTGGGTGCCTGTGCCACCCATAGATCCGCACATGTGATTGACAACAGCATCCACATAAATGCGAACCTGGAAAAGGAGCGACTGCGATTCAGTCTGTGTTGTGATGCTGTTGAAGCATCAGCCGGAGATTTACCACACCGCTGTCAGCGTGACCTTTCATCCACCTCCCTTTACTCTCCGTTTAGCCCTCCTTCGAGAATAGGAGCGGCAACTTTGCTCCACAGAAACCGCCCTTCTCAGCGTATCGGCTATGCGTTTTCAAGGCACTTACTCCAACGTTGTTGCATCTGGTCGCCATGTCTCTGAATTCATCTTCAGTGCCTGATCGACTGCAGATCTTGTAGCTGACGGGCTGGTATCTTTCCCACCAGGGCCGGTTCGGATTAGTAATGACAATGTTTTCATTTGGAGGAGAAACCTGCAGGCGAAAGGACATACTTCAGTCAGAAATCTGTAGTTCCTATTTCACGTTTTAAGTGCAATAAGGTGTGCTCAGTGCTGAGATTAGTCTGTCATTTCCATGAGACAGGCTTTGTGCCAAACCCATTCTCTGCAGTACTCTCTGCAGTACAAGCTTAGGTCTGCAAGATACCCATCTTGTAGACTGACAAAAAAATTGTCTTTTGTTGCTGTGAGCTGCCTGTATCCACCGTCCAAGGACATGTGTACGGGAGGGCTGAAGCCACGTTAGTTATTTTTGTCTGGAATAGTCTGGACATCCTTTGGGCAGCGAAAGGTAAAAGACAGTGTCATACATGACGCGTGACAGCCCCCTTGCAGGTGACCTGCAGCTAAACATACACTCGTATCAAGCTGGCAGGATCTCCAGATCTGCCTGTCGCAACTGTAAGAGACTATACTGTTAACTTCTGTGTCTCAAAGTTTGCTAGGGACACCAATGGGCTTGTTCAAGTCCAGACAAGTCCCGAGCAAGGACGGTGAAAACCTTTGTCTTAAGGAGACAGATGTTCAAGTCCAGGCAAGCCCTAGGCAAAGGTTGTGAAATCCTTTGTCTGGGGAAACGCAGATGGGCAAGGCCAGGGGCAACGAGAGCGAGATGAACTGCAGCTGAATAGCTGTGAAGTGCTCCTTTGTGTGGGCTTATCTCCGGATGATGGCCATCTCAGGAGGTACTCAATGACTCTTGCTCGAGGCCCATCCTTGTCACGTAGGCAGGAGAACAAGGAGGATAAAAGAGGAACTGAAAACCATGAGGTTAGGTTTCTGACAACAGATTCCTCATGAAGAACGGGAGGGTTTTCTGACAAGAGATCCCTCATGAAGAAGACTGGGAGAGAGGAATTCCGGAAGATAGAGGGATTCCTGAAGATTGAGGTGATTCCTGCATACTGTCGAACTCTCCTGAACCTGCTGCCTGACCGCTGTTGCTGCTTCAAGAATTGGCTCCTCGACTTCCTCGTCTACCTGCCTGCTGCTCAAGGCCGGCCTCGCTGCTGCTCCCCGTCTTCTGCTGCGTTCTGCCTGGGACCTTCGAACACCGTGCAACGGGACTGCTGCTGGATCCTGCTGGTGACTATCCCCGCTTTACGCAACTCCTGCTTCTTTTCCATCTTTTCTATCGCCCTCCTTCCCTTCCCCGTCTCCCTGATTAGGTCTTAGTAATAAACTGGATGCAACAACATATGAACCATTGTTTCTTAATCTCACACCGGGTATACAGATATTAAAGAACCTCATCTCCCTCCTATAAATTGGAGCGAGACAGCAACTCAGCACTTCCATCCATGCTTTCAACAAGAAAGTTACTTGGAGCTCACTGTCAGCAGTTCTGGCTGTTTTGCTTGTTAACCAAATGCTGCAAAGCGGTTTTATTGCCTCTGGGCAGGAAATTGCATACCTGAACTCCACCAAACCCAATAGAGCTACATCGTGTTCACACTCCACAGCAATATTGGCCCAGTGCCATTCAAAGAGATGCACAATAGACATCCTCCCAGCCTGAGTGTCAGGGTCGTAACTGTGCCCAGCAAAGCCCTACAGCTGCGAGGAGGAGGACACCTTACACGGTGCTGCCAGCTTAAGGCTGTGGTCTTTCCACTGGCCATTTATACTCCTGGAGGATGACAAAATTTCTACTGTAGCTGACAGATTTCACAGAGTTCTGTTACTGTTGGTCTAGCTAGCTAGATATCCATATTCCCATTTATTTTATCTTGAACTGCCCTGCAGCTGAAGATAAAATACCTTCTCCCAATGTTTATACCTTATAATACACCAAGCAGTGCCTGAGCAGCACTCCCAAATTGGGGATTATATTCTTTGCTGTCACGTAAACAAAGACTTTATGAAAATTGGGACTCTGGAAGGTGAAAGGAAATAAAGATGAGCTCAAACCCATGTATGATTTCAATCATTCTTGTTCATTATTAGATCATAGGAATCATAGGATTGCTTAGGTTGGAAAAGACCTTAAAGATCATCAAGTCCAACCAAAACCTGACCATATTATCCTAACAACCCTCCTGTGCCATTCCCCAGGCAAGAGAAATCCTCGTGAGGAAATCAGCATCAAAATGCAGGGTGAGGAATTCACCTGAATGCCTGGGCTTGGCTTCAGCTGGTCCCTAGAGGTTTTCGAGACCAGATTGGATAGGGCCCTGGGGCAGCCTGGTCTAGTATTAAGCGTAGAGATTGGTGGCCCTGCCTGTGGCAGGGAGGTTGGAGATTCGTGATCCTTGAGGTCCCCTCCAACCCTGGCCATTCTATGATTCTGTGATTCTGGTTATTAAAAGGTTATGCTGAACCCACAGCTGAATTTCACAGAATCATAGAATCACCAAGGTTGGAAAAGACCTAAAAGATCATCCGGTCCAACCCTTCACCTATTCCCAATAGCTCCCAATAAACCATGTCCCTCAACACAACATCCAGTCTTTCCTTGAACACCCCCAGGGTCGGTGACTCCACCGCCTCCCTGGGCAGTGCATTCCAGTGCCTGACCACCCTTTCCAAAAAGTAATACTTTCTAATGTCCTTCCTAATGTATTACACAACACACCGTAAGTCTTTAAAATCTGAATCTCACCAGAAAGTATAAACCTACGCTTTTTTTTTTAATTATTATTTTTAATAGGATGTTCATCACTGTCCTTTTATTTCCAGGAATTTATGTTCAAGGACAAAATTCAGAAGCTAGTCCAATTTGTTCATCTCCTCATTTTCCTATCACAGACCCAATTTGCCAATACAAAAAGTAAAAATATTCTCTACTTTGACTGACAGCAAATTCAGGAGAATTTAAGCACTGGGATGAAAACACATTTATGTGAAACGATAGAGTACTGTGTTTCCAGGCACTGAAAAAAGACATTTTGGTTTGCAAGTTCTCACACCGCAAACCTAAAATGCTCTTCTGCTTCCCTATATGGACATTCATTAAAAACTAGTCCACTCCATGCAAATCCTAGATATTACTGACAGTAATCAAACATATTGAATGTTAACTTCTTGAAAACATTAGACAAATATTTCCACTCCTCAGCAATAAAGAATTGACAGTAAGCAACCATCACTCTGACACCCTCATTTGCTTACAAGAGAAATACACCGAGGTGTTAGTTGGTGCAATATATGAGGGAGTCATGTTAGGAATGGTTTCTGCACGCTTGTTCCAACTGTGCTTTCACACAGACATATATAACATCACAGATACATTACCTACTGACAGTTGCAGCAGTTCTGCTTCCACGTACTTCTCTCATGCTTTGCTTCCATAACTTGCTGCTAAAGAACAAGTTGATGCGGCTTCATTATTGAATAGGACACTGCTAAAATCTGAGCTCTACAGCAATCATTTCATTTTTAAGAACACATCTTTTCTCTCAAAATCAGTGCAAAGCCTTAAGATTCCTTTATTAACAAAGGGCACGTTAAAATTGGTCTACGGTATTCACAATATTGCAGCTGATCAGCAAGAAAAAACCCTCTAACAAAGACATTTCATTTCTTCACACTGCTGAAACTACAGAAGATGGCAAACATTCTCTTATCAAAAGCAGGGAGACAAGGACTGAGTACTGCAGGATGCTTAGCTGAAGTCAATCATTTGCTACAAAAGGTACTTTGGAGACATGCCTATGCCTTTCAGTTGAATTGCTTAGCAAACAAGACTAGGACAACTGCTTTGCTCTGAGGAAGAAACACTACATCATCTGCTGGACACGCAAATGTGGCTTGACCAAAACCTATACTCAGGCATTCTTACCGCATTGTCTTAGCGCTCACTGCCAACGTCACATGACGCAACGCTTCCGGCTGACTACAGCAAAGTGTCTGCTCCACAGTATGCATCAGCCTTGGAAATACAATGTTCCAAATTCAACATGTACTTGGATTCTTCTCCTCCTATTCCTTCTTTACTCTTGCGATTCTGTGATTTCAGAAAAACAGTGCTGTATTGCCTTAAAGGCTACCAATGCTTTTGCTGCTAGTTACATGATAATGCTATGATCCAGAATACCGAGGGGTGAAAATCTTTGGTCTTCAATTCCGTTGATATTTATTTTCAAGGGTTACAGAGAATCACCCAACATCGGGGAAACAAGCCTGGCACAAACAGTATACATACAGAGCAACAGTGTCGCAAGTTAGCAACACAACACACTGTTCTCGTGCAAGGAAGATTCACTTTTATTTTCCTAAGCAAGCCTTTTGTATTCCAACACGCACGTTCAGTATACATTTAGACTAACAATCCATTGGCTAGAAAGCAAGTCATAACAAGTCTTCGTAACAGCACAGAGCTTAGCTTATAGCTAGCAACAAACACCCGTTTACTCTGTCCATCTCTCTTTCCCAGCACCTTATTACCAGCAAGTCGACTTTGAACAATGTTGAGTCAAGCTCTTCATCTTCCACACATCAGAAAAAAAAAAAAAAAAAAAGAATAAAAAAAAAAAAAAAAAAAAAAATTATAACTTGGCATCAACGTGAACTGCAACAAATGGATCTTCGTCAGTGTTACTAATCTGGAAATTGGCCATTCCATCCGAAGAAACATACACCTGCTTTCCAGTACACGCACTGCCTTCCTTATCTCCAGAAATAACATCGCAGTAGGTACCGGCAGGCAGCCCCGTTTGCAAATCGACGTTCATATACCTACGCAAAAAGTACACTGCTTAAAGCATGGCTTTCAAAAGAGGAATTTCAAAGCAGGCAAAGGACTGCTGAGCCCGATGCAATTCCGCTACTTGTGAGGATGACGCATCGCAAGGGATTTCTCAGTCTGAGGGCCCTGCTTCTCTAAACTCCCTTTGTAGCCCCTCACAACTAGAACGCAACCGTGTGAATCTAGCTCAGGCTGTAGCAGTTGGTCTCGCTGTCCGGAAAGGACAGGAGAAAATCAAAGCATACAGGCAGCTCCTTCAGCAGGATGCATGCGGTCAAACAGAAGTAATTAACCCCCTAACTGGGATCATTCACACCATTACGGTTGCATTGGCACGACTAGATTGGCTAGGGCCAGATGAGGGAAGTGATAAACTACCCTCTCTGCCCATAACCACCATAACTTCAACTGCTATTGCTTAGACCCCCGGGCTGTATCCTGCCCACAGCCTCATCTTCTCTACTGTGAACTCATACGTAGCTGTCCTGGAAATCACAAAATACACAAGGGAGACCACAGAAATAGAATGCTTAAAATGCTAAGAAGCAGTTCTTACATCTTCACACACTCACATCAGACACCTCACCCCCACTTTTGACATTCTCCATTCACTTTTCTGCGCTCCATGTGAAGGACAATCCCTCTTCCTAACACATAAGCTCTTTCAGAGTCGCGGCTGAGGAGCCGCACTTCTCTCCAGGGACACAGTCTATCCCACCAACTCACCAGTTATCATTATTAAAGACAATGAAGCCTCTGTTGCCACGACCGAAAGCTACTTGATTGCTCCCGTTGTCCCACCAGTTTGAGAAAGGCTGACCGTCTACCACGTTACGGAAGACAACCATGTTCCTGAAAATGCAAAAAAGAGCTGTAGTTGTAGGACTTCTACGGCCACGAGGCGCGTGACCCAAGAGTCACTGCTTTTCCTACGTTTTCCTCCCACCTTATTTGTCGCCAGCGATGTTCACAGACCCAGTCGTTGCCACAGGTAGTGTCAGCATTGATTGTCACGGACTTCGTCGATCCATCCGAGTTACTCGGTGGTCCAACCCAGTCGTTGACATCCTTAAGCAAAAAAAAAAACTTTTTAAAGTCCTTACTGGAAAACGCACAGAGAGTATCCCGAGAGAGAAGATAAATTCGGTTTCTAAAGTCCATCTGGCAGATCCAGCACAGGACAGAGAAATCATTTACGTTTGACACCCCAGAATCTTCAGCGCTACAAACTCACCTCTCCGTTCTCAAAATATCTTGGCCAACGATAACTTGACATCACCCGCGTGAACCCGTACGGATGAGCGAGCATGAAACCAACTGCCATTTTATAAAGCCTGTTGGACAAAAAATGTAACAGAACGTGGAAGAGAAACGACGCCAAAGAAGCGACAGACCAAAAAAGAGAATAGTAAGCGTCATCATCCAGACACCGCCATTCCTCACCTGGAATCCCAGAAGGTAAGAATGGAAGCTCCGCCTGCCCCGTGCCCCCGCTGGTTGTCGTGGTTATCCACAAAGACCAGGGCTCTGTCAGAAGGCACAAAGCCCCAGCCTTCTCCCCAGTTCCTAGAGAAAAACACAAGGACTTGATTCTCCCCCCTCATGTCACGCATCCAGCTTATCTCACATCGGTCACTCGGACGTTCGCCCTTACTTTAAGTAGGCCATCTTCTCTCCATCCCACTTGCGGATCACCGTCCCCAGTTTTGCACCGTACTTGAACTCTGTCACTCGGCCATTTTCAAAGTATTGACTGCCTGTGATTGGCTCTCCTCCCATGTCAATTACCTGGTACATAAAAGAACATTCCTTGCTGCTAAAACACTAATGGGTAAAAAACACTGTCCTAGACATTGTTTTAAGGAAAAGTCAGTATGCGAGATAAGAATATTACTTCATTTCCTTTCAAAATTGCATTTTAGCCTTTTTTATGTTCTCTCAGCATAACTGTGAGCTTTTTCTCATTTTCCTCCTCAGTTTCCTTTCTGTGATGAATCAGTACTGAATTATTACAGCCTAGGCAGTATAACCATTCATCTTTCACCAATGCCTCTGATTTCAGCACATAGAATTGCAGGCAAGCCCATTTCTTGTTTACTTAATGTAGCTAAACAACATTTCACTAGTGGCATTAGATCTTATAGGTCACACACTTTTAATAACATTTATGGACAACTTTAGCTTCTGCAGACCTTTACCTTAGCTCTTCATACTACTTTTAGTTACTCAAACATAATTAAAAAAAAACTGGGATTGCCCAGATCATGCTGCCTATGCGGTTTCAGACCATCATCATCATTTATACCTTCTGTTACAATTTAGGCACTCGGAATTTAAAATTCAGAATTTAATTTTTTTTTTTTTTTTAAATCAACTCAATTTTTACGTTTACTTCAGTGCTGTAAATTACATCCCAAATGAAATTTCCCAGTTAATTAGCGCCAGGAGGTCCAAAACAATTGATGCATTTTTCATGTCAACAAGGACTTGCAGTCACATTAGATATTTAAAATTATGATTATTAAACATTGACATCATTTTATATCGAAGCTGAAGGGTACTCAGAACTATCAGAAGCAAAACACCCTTAAGTTGCTAAACTGAGAGTATGCTGCTGCTATATAAACAAGCACATAAAGTAAAATTAAGAAAATAAAGATTACTTCCTGATAAATGAAAGGCTTAGCTCCTGCAGAAAACCATTTCGTATTTAGATCTTTCAGCTCATCCAAAACTGCCTTCACATCCCCTGGCCACATATGCTTGGCGGCATCAATCCGGAACCCAGCTACACCGATGTCAATGAGGTAATTCATGTACTCTGCAATTTTGGAGCGCACGTAGTTCTTTTCCAGGGCCAAATCAAGAAGACTGACTAAGCGGCAGTTTCGGACCTGTATAAAAATTATAAAATTAAACATTTTTCCATAGTAAACTAAACGGATTATTCTGCATACTTCTCTTTGAATTTCTTTGTCTACATTATAATGCCAAAAGAAAACCCTCACTAGTCATCATTCGCAATGCACATCTTACACCTTCGACGGTAACACACACAGTTGTTTTGGACAGTTTTCTACATATAAAGAGCATTTAAGAAATCCTCAATTGCCCAACACGTGGGTAAGTGATAAAGGAACGTATCAGAGAGGCAAATACTAAAACCTTAATTAATTTCTTAATGCTAGATTAGGGCAAAGATATATTATTTTTGCTCCAGTATATTAACGTGCAGATTCATTACTATTTCAAGTGCACTCATTAATTCTGTGATACAGGAAGGATTTCTAGAAATGATACTTCAAAACTCGGAAGTATACTGAACTATAAAGCCATACAAAAAAAAAAAACAACTTGTTTTCTCACACCCTTTCTGCTTTGATTTCCTGTAAATAAAAAATGATAGGCATAGATTTTCATCAAACTAATAGTTTAGAGAAGCATTTCTGTATATTCAATGTGTATTCAGTAAATTTCATGCTGGATTTCCATAGCTATGCGTACATCTGTCTGGAGACAGCGAGGTTCATCAGCCTACGTTGCAACCTGTACTAAAGAACCGGCAATACAGATGATCCTTTGGAGCTGCTCAAGACTATAGGGATGTTCAATGCCTCCCATCCTCCTGCAGTTTCTTCAACCACCCTCGACCCTAAACTTAGATTCAGGAATAATAAAGTACACTGGAAAGGCAGAAGACACTGTTGTAAACAAACAAACAAAAAACAACGAAAACGAGAACAAAAACACCCAGTTATTTGTAAAATTGCATTAAGAAATGCTAATCTCTTTCTTCTGAAATTGAGACCAAATAAAACTTCCAAATTAGAGCAAGAGGTAAACAGTAACTCCTACTTTTTAAAAAACGTAATAAACAAAAGAATTCCTAAATAGATCTTATGATCTTTAAAACTGTCTTTATAAAGTACCTAAGCACATAATTTAAATCTGAAAGCACGCCTAAACTGCCTCAAGTAGAACTATCCCCTAGCTCTGGATAAAGTGGAATTCATGTCAGTAATGCTAACCTCTATTATCATCAATTAGGATGGCTTTCTGTGAGCTCAGTTTTATTCTTCTATACAACATCTGTCAGTAAAGAGGAACAAAGAATAGCCCAAGAACACACAGATGTAAAAATGTGTTACTAAGTTTACCTGAGGTGCATCTTGATAATCCTCAATGTCTCCACTTCTGGATTTACATTTAGCATCATTAAAATCCCAGGCAGAATATGGCACAGCTGGAAAATCTTCCTTCTCAGCATTGAAATAGCTTCCACAAGTAGAATGATTGCCAGTACCAGCATTACTTCCACACATGTGGTTTATTACTGCATCTGCATAAACATATACCTAGAGAATAATACTCGAATTTCAATTTAAGAACATTCCTTCTCACAGCACCACTATCTGAATAACATTCTCTTCCTCTTGTCTCCTGCCATATCTCTCTACTTCCGCTGGCCTCCTCCCCCAACATTGTAATATACTTTTATTTACAGCAACGGCGATACAACACGCACCTCAGTGAACTGAAAAAAATCTTTAGTCCGCTGCTACCACACCTTCTAAATTACCCGGTGTCTATATCCTTTCACTAATCCTTTCTGCTAACACCAGAATGTTTTCTATGCGCTTACACCAACACTGTTGCACCTGGCCACCATGTCTCTAAATTCAGTTTCGTTTCCCGATCGCGTGCAGAGTTTGTAGCTGACTGGCTGGTATCTTTCCCACCATGGACGTGAGGGATCAGCAATGACAAGATTTTCATTTGGAGGTGAAATCTGTGAATAAGATGGTACCAGTAATGTTTTCGATATGTTTTCACAGTATTGTTAGAGCAAGAACGTGAAAAACAAAAAACAGATCAGTCCCTTTAATGAAAACTAATCGCAATACACAACCTACATAGATCCTTAGTATACTGTACTTAAACTGTAGCAGGCTACAATTAAAAGACTTAGGCCCAGACATTCAGTAGTTGAAAACATTCTCTAAAAATGATGTCCATGGATATCGACAGATCCTAATCATTTTTGAGAATGCCGACCTCACGGATCAAAAGAATCATGTAAAACACGATGGATCGGGACAGTGGAGAAAGTCCAAAACCAGGAAGGAACAGACTGCAGAATATCTGGTAACATCGCTCCACTAAAATTCATTGGACTTTACTTGCAAGTCTGAATCTGAATAAACCTTTCATTCTGAGATCCTGCCACAGTATGGATGGAAAAGATATCCAAATATATATTACAGCCTGAGAAATCAGTTTAAAATCAATTAGATCCATGTGTCTGGAAAGAAGGTTGCATTATTTTAAAATTACGTGAAATTTCTCACTCAGGCCAGTTCTCAAGTTCTTGGGCTACCAGAAATTAGCAGACTTTTGCAGCATTCTCTCACCGATCAAACAAACAGAAGCAGTTTAATAACCGGCTACTCTCCAGCCGTAATACCCCATCAATACAGCGGTACTAGTTCCACAGGAGCACGCGTCTGTTCTTCAGACGTCACAGATTCTCGTCAACACACCTCCACCAGAACTTGTGCTCGGTTCATTTCCGCTTGCTCACCCAAGTTCCTGCCAAGCATGGTCTTTTAATGACTCGCTCTGACGTGCTTTACAGAGAGAAACCTGGCAGTCCGGGTGAACCCAGTTAGCAGCCTTTTGTGCTTATCTGTTTATTTCTAACCTTCACCACTCTGGTACTCTCTTCAGGAACGCTTTTTGTATATCATACTTTCTAGTAGACTGTTTGTCCAGTTCTTAAGGGACTTCCCTTGATTTATATAACATCAAGCAGATAAATATACATTATTCAAAACAATAAAAAAAGATTTAGTCAGCAGTAAGGAATTCTAATTCATCCAAATGTAATAGCATAGAGAGCAAAATGCGTGCTTTGGAGTGATTAAACAAATTTACTCTTAAATGATGGCAGCCGAGGAATATACCCGTCAGCATTTACAATTAACAATCTCTATTTTTCTTCCTTATCATCTGTCCTTGGGTGAACTGAACATTTTAATCTGAGAAGCATTCATCTACAAAACAATCTCACTACCTACGGATAGGAATATACATACCTGAACTCCTCCAAACCCATTAGGAGCTAAATAGCGCTCACACTCCAGAGCAATATCGGCCCAGCGCCATTCAAAGAGATGCACGATAGACGTTCTCCCGGGCTGAGTGTTGGGATTGTACTGTGCCCAGCAAAGCCCCACAATGAATGCAAGAAAATAGACGCCCATGGTGTGTTCTGTGATCAGCTAAGCTCTTCTTGCAGCATATTTATTTTCCTGTAAGAGGGTAAAGTGCACATTACAAAACAGACGTTTACTTTTCAGTGGTAAACTCTGGCATCGTTTTTATTTTTACTTTTAATTCTGTTTGAAAACTGGTTTTGCCTAAGCCATACTGATTTAAAGAAGTAGGCCACAATATATTTTGTAAAACATTTTTAGAAATAGCTGATTTGAAAAAGTAGAAATATCAAAAATTTTAATAGTGAATTTTTAGAAATATAGTTGTTGAATCGTTGCCATATGTGATCAATTCTTGCTTGCAAAACCATAATAGCTTTTACATGTTGCAACCAGTTATGAATGTGAATTCAGTTGTGAACGAATTATAGACTAGAAAGCATGTTGTAAGGCTGTTCTATTTTGACAAGAGACCCTCAGCGAATGAAACACAATAATGAAAGCCAGGACCTCCATGCAAGGCTGAATTGTTTCACTCTGGGATTGGGTTGAGATGCAACAGGCAGATATCAAGATGCACCCCTCTATCCTCCTTATCTTATATACATAGCTAAAAGACAGGTTAACACCCCAGTATACATCATTAATAACTATGTATCATAAAAGACAGGTTGCCAAATTTATCTCTATCCAGGGACAAGTCCAGAAGCAAGCCGAGTGAGCAAATGTTACAATTTTGGTACCTACAGTTTACTTATAATAGGCATTCTCCTACTGAGCATACGTCAATGAAGAAAGTTAATCTAAGAAACAAGCAAGGAAGATCACCGAATGAAGTAAAAGGCTGTCGGGCTGGACCGTCACGATGCTAATAGGATGCTAAACAAGACCATGGAATAGAAGACTGGAAACTGCACAAATCACTACCTGAGATAGGCACGTATATGTTAACTGTCTCACGTATAATTGATGAATATATACTATCTGTGGAAATATAATTAAGTCTGAATCACGTAATCTTCGAAGCACTTACAGTGCAAATATCCCCAGTGCTTTCCAGAGCTGCTAAAAAGGAATACCTGACTCAGTGGTAATAAAACTTTGCTGCTAAGTTTCTATGCATCAATTTCTTTGATTTAGTATCAATTTCACATGTTTAATGGTAACTTCATTTTTCTGAAGATAAAATTTAAATACTGTCTGATATAAGCCGTCTCCAGTGTGCAACGGATTTCTAATAGTACAAAGCTGAAACCAACCACAACTGGGAAGGGAATAGCTTACGTGGACTGAAATTAGCATTTCATTTTATATTTTATTGTATAGTATTCTGTATCACTATTTACTCTTGTAAGGTATCTTTTTTTCCCACTGTGCTTATTTAGAAAGGACATGAGAGATAAGTTCCTTAGAGTTGCCAAGAAAACCCAGATATTTTTGAGTTTCTCCAGTTGTCTGGAGCGTCATACCCCACAGCGTATCTATGCTCAAGACGCTCTCTGGGAGTGGGGCAACAGACACTTTATATTCTTGGGGTGGGAGATGCCCAACCCTCGATTTCAACCACATTTAGGTGACAGGAATAGTCTGTCCCCCAAAACCTCTGATCCTTACTCTGTTTCCTTGGAATTTAGTCAGATCACCACAAATGACTGAAGTTTCCACGCTCATGTCAACCAGTGCCATAACCTGTTGTACGCTTCTTCAGGACCAAGAAATAATTAATTTGACATATGGCCTCCAGTCCGGTTTGGAGGCCCTCGTTACAGGGGAACTAACATTCCCTGTCACGCCATAAACCACCTGACAGCCAGGTCTTTTTCCTCAGGTGGCGCTGGTATTGTAGCTCAAGTCATCTGAGGAGACTTTTCCCCCCTATTAGGGACCACAAAGTCCTCTAGGTTCCAAGTTCTTGTTGGTATTTGTTAAATTATTTGTAACCCTGCTCTCTTGAGAGTACTTTGAAATTTCTGATTGTTTCATAACTGTTTCCATAATTGAAATAAAGTATGATTAGGCTGCCGGTCAAACCGGCAGGGGTACCCCAGCCCACGTAAGATCAATGAATATTTGTTTCTGGGACACCCGTATGGGGCCCGATCGGGGTGTCCGTGGGGAAGCCTTCCTGGTCTTAACGACTGGGAGTACCTCAGCTTCTACAGCCCTAACATTACGTTCTTAGCTGCTGTGTCTCCCCCAGATCGGCTGCCAACTGGACAGCCTGTTGGACGATGGCCTCCGAGACCACAGGGGTTCAATACAGATACTAACGCATCCCGCCCATAAGAGTGGGAGGGGGCTGGTTGTAAAATCAAATCCCTCACCCTTGCTGACAACTTTGCCAAATCTGGGCTTTCAAACGTCTCCTTGTGTACTGCGTCCCTCGTGACCAATTCACAGATATATATTTGAAGGTCCTCCCTAGAGGCCATAAGCCCATATGCAATGGTACATCGACCTTATCAGGCCAAGTAACACAGCATGCTGCCATTAACCAACCTACCAACAAATGATTTTGGTCCTGGTGTTGTATGGCGACATATAATCTCAGTCTAAGGGCATGGTGTGAGGTGATAAATATCAGTTTAGAAATTTCTGGTCCATTAACTACACCACTTTCTGCCCCCAAGTCCCATCATCTTAAAAGCTAAGTTGGTATACTTTCCCTATGCTGTACTAAGCACATTAATTCAGATGCTGTTTAGTGGTGGGCTGTCACACGCAGATGAGTTGGAGCAGTGGGCCACTCGTCAGGGGCACCCCTGCCAGTCTATCTCGTGCTTTCTTTGTTCTTTTTTGTGTTATTATAGGTTGGATCTCAAAGCAGTCCTTCTCAGGTGGAGCTCTGAGATAAGATCTTGAAACTTTACCTTTTGAATAGTCTAGGTCCATTGAGCCTGGGTATTTTTTAATGCAACATTCAGGACTTGCTTTATAGGGAAAGTCAAGCTTGATTTCTTTCCCATTAACATACCAAGCTGCTGTTCTAACTTCTCAATATTACCACGTAGCAATTAATTTTCATTCTCTAATGTGTTATTTGAAGTTCTGATTAATTTAATGCCCATGTCATGGAGGATGCATCTAGCTGTCGCTCTTTTGTGATCACAATGTCTTTATCTAATCCACAGAAATTATCTGCTATGTGGGATGGGGAAGAAACATTTCCACAAAACTGCAGGGGACCCCATTTGTCAGGTATGACCACGAGCTTGTGATATGGTGATCCCAGAAATCCTGGGATGTGTCCTGATATAGTTTTCTCTAGGGGGGTAATGTTCTCCCCATTTAAAGACACTCCATAGAAAGGACATTTCAACATTTTTAGCATGACTGGTTCACCAAACATAGCAATCCAAAAGTTCAACACGATGGAAAGGTGATACAAGAGGTTTAATAACAGAGGTTCTAAAGCAATAGAAAGATGTAAGAAAGGATAGAAAGGAAAGGAAAAGGACTGCTCACCCATTTTGGAAGATCTACGTTCATAAGAGAGAACTCCACAAAGGAGGAATCTCCAGAAAGAGCTCCTTCCACAGTGGCAGTCAGCCCTTAAATGAGGCTTAAGGGAGGTGCAGCCAGGCTCCACCCCCTTACCGTTGCACATGTGAACTGCCTTCACCTGTGCTCTCAGGCACAGGTCCTTTCCTCAGGTGCTCAATCAGTTCTTCAAGCCATGACTGAGTTACCATGCAACTCAGAAACAATTTAAGGCAAGGAGGGAGTAAGGAGATTCCTGATCACTTCCACGTGGAAACCAAACACTTCAGTGAATGCTTAAACATGAACACATGGCCCTCTGGGTTGCCGCATGCTTTTTTTCCTAATTTAATACACGTTTGAGAATGCACCCCTGAAAACTTTGACCTACAACAATATAAGATACCTAAACAACATTTAATAAAAAAATCTTATACTATCTCTAAAACAAACAAACAAAAATAACAAGCAAACAACAACAACAAAAAATCAACCAAGCAACCAACCAAAAAAACCCCACCTTTCTCTCTCATATTCTTATTTCACGGAAAGGAAGATACACAGCTCTCAGCAGAGCTGCACTCTTTGGAGCACATTCAAGCACAAAATATCTTCTTGCTATCAGCTGTCACTGTACCCTGCAGGCAGCCAGAGTTATTTCAGATCGAGAAATTTAGCTTGATCTGCTGCTTGTAAATGAATTGTTTATTTACAGTTCTTTGATAGAGTATGCAGGTAAGTTCCAGCCATAAGCAGTTCTGTGTTGTTTCCTTTGTCCCAGTGCATACATTAACTGAAAATACGCCAGGAAAGTTTGGTCTTCTCTGATGAGAAATGCCATTTACCAGATTGGTGGTGTATGCTTGCAGAAATATGTCCCAGTCACAGTTTTGTTACAGGGTTTTTGAGCAGGATTTTATCCCCTTGCCACATGCTTTGATATTTTTGTTGTTTTCTACATCAGAGCACATCCTGATCACAACAGTGTTGCTACACTTTTACACAAAACAACCAGGTCATAAGTTCACAGCTCTGTGCTTTCATGCTTTCTGCTTGAGCACACCTAAATTGTAACCAACAAAATAGCCACTGAGTATTACCAGGAGGGAAACAGATCCACGCCTTTGGTTGCTCAAAGTAAATAAGAAAATCAAGTGTCAGATAAATTACACATAGCAGTCAGAACAACGTATTTTGACTCAAACAGCATCAGGCCTAGCGCTTAAGAAGACAAAATACAGGGACTCATTTCTTTGAAATAAGACTTACAGCTGCTCCAGCTTCAGCACACTAAGACAAGGGCCACGCTGAAATCTCCAGCACACTCGGAACGCTCTAGCTTCAAAACGTCTGTTTTCTACAATTCAAAAGGTCCGCATTGCCGGTGGAAAGGAGAGCAGAGCTGACTGCAATTCAGAGAACACGGAGGGAGCTGATCCCACTCAAGGCATCACTTCCCACTTCGCTGCCCACACCTGGTTCCCTGCTCAGCTCAAGTCTGCAGTACAAAACCGAACTGTTATTCTCCAAAATAACACAAACGCTAACAACCAAAAATTAGCTTATAAAGAGAATAGTAAAAAGAATAGGGAGAATATTAAATGAGCACTTCACGTTTTAATCGCTGTCTTTCACACCTGGCGTCACCCATTCAGTAAATAATGCCACACGTGACACAATCAAAGCCAATTTCTCAGCAGCCAGGACGTTCCTACAGTTTAAAACAGGGGTACGTCGGCGTTACAGAAGTTACCGCAGCGCTACGCTTATCTTTAAGCACTGTGCTTGCTCCCAAGTTCAAAGCAAGGCTCCGTTTGAGCACCGTTTCTTCAGCAGCCCCAGCAGGAGCGTCCCGCGCTGCGCCCGGAGCTCAGCGCGGAGGAGTCGGCGCAGCTTCGCCGCAGCGAACCTCGCCAGCTCCGTACCGGCCACGTGCCAGCACGGCGTTATCTGATCGGTAACAGCAGACGTGCCACAGAAACTGCACATTTTTACCTTTCACGAGATATTCATTTATTCCCGAATCGAGTGGCATTGGTTTTGGTTCAGGGCTTTTGTTTATTTATTTATTTGCGGTGAGAAAAACAATACGTTGAAGCCAAAAATATTTTCAGACCGCGAAAAAATTAAGGAACAAACAGATAAACACCAAAACCAGCCAGCCGGAGAAACAGCACCGACCTCCCAGCCCCCCCCGCAGTGCTTACCGGGCCGTACAGTCGGGTCGCCGCAGCTCCGCAGGGCCGTGCAGTGCCGGACGCCGCTCCCACGCGCGCTCCCGCTCGGCTCGCGGCGCCGCCCCCCCCCACGCGCCTCTCCGAGCGGCCGCAGCGCCGAGCCGCCCCGCAGCCGTGCGCGTGCCTGAGGAGCTGCGCCGCGGTGGGAACGGGTTGGCAACGGACGAGTCTGAAGAACGGGTCATCTGCGCGTTCTTTTTGTTGTTTTTCTTTTTTAATTTAAATGAAGTACTTCGCCTTTGGAGGCGCGCAGCACCGCCTTTTTATCCCGTTCCGGCGCTCCTTCCCGCAGGTAGGGCGCGCGTCAGCGGGAAGGCTCGCGCAGCACGCTCACACAAGCGGCTTACGCAAAGGAGCCCGTGACCAAGGACGTGACAGACTAAACTATTTCCTGCTCGGGGACAGCGGAAAGGCGACCTTCGGAGCGCCGGCTACCCGAAATGTAATGTAAGTGCCCTTCATGTACCACACCGACCCGTCAGTAACACCCAGCACGGCGCCCCAACCCAAGCTCTGGCAGCGCGCTGCTCCGGGCTGCCCCGCAAAGAAGGGCTGTGACCTTGGAACGTGGTCCTGAGTAAACCACGGTGGTAACTGCAGAGGAAACCGGTAATCAGACAGCATGAATTCACGCCACTAGTACTGTTTGGTCTCCAAGAAAAATAAAAGCATTTACACTGAAATGAGATTAGCCTTGGATGTACTTGCTGTTTTACCCTGAACCATTCATTAAGAGCTGAACATCAGACTTAAGGAAGTTCATAGTGGTGCCTATGAACATACACCCCAAATCATGTTGAACACGTTGTACACAATGACAACAAAGTTTGGGCAAAAGGTAAACAAAAAAATCCCAAAGCTTAAAGAATAGCAATAAAATATTTGCGTCTTGCTCCTCCTTCCCATTCACAAACCTCCCAACAAAAGAAAAACATAACATTGAGAGAAAAGAAATAATTTATTAGAGACTTCAAAAGCAAACTAACATGCATTTATCATGTAAGCCTTCTGACAAACATACTTGGAATCTTTAAGATGAGGAAGTTTATACTCTGCCTCAAGTACTTTAGAAATGCTCTACGCACAGTTCCAGAGTCCCGATGGTTGTACTGCTTCCTTGCCAGGCTTGAGAACTCGTGGATGGGATGGAATGCAAAAGGAACCTGGAACATCACAAAGGTGTGTTAACAGCGTGAACAACTAGATCCTAGCAGTGACATGCTTTCTTTTGACAACTAAATTGAAAGATGGTTGAGATTGTAAGACTTCTGAGTATCTGAAAAAAACTGACTTAGCAGGTACAGGATGTATTAGTTTTGTATTACAGTAAATGAAAAATGATAATGCAAATACAAAATGATAATAATAAAAAAAATCACCATCACCAACACCACCTCATTGAAGAGAACAATCAAAGAAACAACAAAAATGTTAACCATGACTAATAATTCAATTCTGAACTCTGTAACTGCATTGTGAGACACTGTTGGATTTTGCTGTTCAAAAACAAAAGACAAATGTACAAACTGAAAATCAACAGTTTCTCATACAGTAGGACAACAGTAATCAAATGTTCTAAGAACACATCAACCCTCCGATAACATTAATCGTGGCCTTGTGACATACTTTAAACCTAGTGATTTATTTAAGAACAACATCCTCAGCTGTGAGCCCAGCACAGCTCCACACACACCAGTGAAACACTTCTAGCTCAGACAAGCTAAGGAACTGTATCAGAAATGAAATAAATGATATGACCTTTGAAGAGAAAGGTGAAAGCCACCTTTTAAGATTAGGAAAGTTCACTTCAACTATTCACCCAACAGATAACAGATAAAAAGAGATAACTCTTCTTTTTCCCCCCCCTGAAAAAGTTCTACTTTTAAATTGCTAGATTAATTCAGGCTTTAAAATGCATAAGCTCCTCCCCAAACCTATTCTAGCTGAGAAATTAGAGGTGGTTGAGTGCTATAGGAAACATTGCACATAAAAGGATACAACAAGAAAGGATACACTCTGCATGACAGTATTATTGCAGTATATACGCAGGAATGTTTCTAAAGAAGAACAGCAGAATGTTGTTTAATTTTATTTAATTCTCAAAATTGCACACACATTAAATTTATGCTGCCTATCATAAACAAAAAGGTATAACTTCATAAATATACTTTTGACCCAGTCTGGTGAACCCACCATCAGTAACTCTGTATTCAAAAGTAAATCCATCTTTTGATAACTTTAACTATACTTGACAACAGCAGATTCTTGTTTTATTAATTCTTCCTCAGGTCTTTGACATTTTACAGACTCACTTTCTCCATCAGATCCAAAACCCAAACACGCTTCCACTCAATGCAGGCTTTCAGGTCACTTCTTCTCTACAAAGCTGATGACCTCTCAGCATCAGTTTCTTTTACATAATCCTTATACCAAAAAACTATATTTTACCCACAGAAAAACAGTCACTCCAAATGCTAACTGACATTTTTGTCGTTCATCAAGAAAATGGCATTTCAGTTAGCAGTAAGTCACACAGTGTTTTTATAAACCATTGTGTGTTGCTTTCTCTACCAAAGAAACAATATTTGTAGAGAAAGTAATAAATAATGTTTATGAATTAATCAACAAATTCTTAATTCAATTTTCTTACAGAAGAAAAAAAACACTGTGATACAAATCGTACTTCAAGTTCCCCAGGTATCTGCATGGATTTCGGATTTATATAATGGAATTCTGCATCACAAATTAGCATTTATCAGATTATTCCAGCAGACACAGGAAAACACATTCAATGCAGAAAAAGGGTTCTGCCTCATCATTAGCGTGCAAGTAATTTGTGATTTGTACTTAGCCTAGGATTCTTAGGGATTTCAATTAGTCTGTGGTGCACGATGTGACTGTCACATATAAACAGTGAAGATGTGGAAGAAGTCCTGTGCACCATTTACTAAAGCCACGAAACTGAAGCAACCCACGCAGGCTTTCAGATGTTCAGGTATGTCTTGAGCGTTTGCACATTTTAAAAAAAAGCTTCTGAGTTGATCATCAATATGATTAATAACATAGTAAGTACCTGGTTATTTTCTTTCCACTATTCAAGTATTATTTAGCATGTTTGGTAAAGTCAGAATCAAATTTAATGCATTAAGCTGGTTGGAAATACAAGACATGCCAGAATTACAGTTCAGAGTTCACATATAAAGCTTTCCCACTAGTTAAAAATACTTCAAGTTTCCTTTTTCCATTTAAAACAACTTTAATAACATTCTTATCACATCCTGGAGAAAATGTAACTAGTACTTTTTATTTAACTAGGAAGGAATAAGAAAAAAAATGAAACACTTCTGCACACCCTTGTTCCTCACAGCTCAAAATCAAAGCTCATTCGTCTGCTTTCAATAAACAGTACAGAAAAACACCCGTAAGAACAAGTCATCTTTTATGAAATAAAAGATAGCTATTACTAATAGAAATACTACCCTCACAATAACAATACCAAGGGAATGAAAACAATTTTTTAAAATTAAAATCAGTCGTTCACATTTCAAACTTCAGAATTGTTTTTGTTTTTTTAATTATCTTTTTTTTTTTTTTTCTAAATAATGACCAAGACATTCAGATTAAGAAACGTAAAGGAGTAAGCAGTACTTTTCTAAAGCACTCAACCGAAGCTTTAAGTTCTGAGGTAAGGAGATGGATAACCAGAGTGACATTCAATCATAACATGTAATTCAGATAAAATGCTCTTCAAATTTGAGCTTGCTACTTTATCAGAGTGCAGGCTGAGAACTGAGCATTTCTGTGGTAGCATCTGAAGTAACTGGTGCAAATCTGAGACAGTTCACAACCCAAATTTTTGGAGGCCACAAAAATTCCCACAATTTTGCTTCAGTTACTTTAGCATAAACCAAATACTTAAGAGTAAGCGCTAGTGAAGTAAAGATGTACGATATGAAGTGATTACTTTTAGCAGAAAGTTAATTTCTCATCAATTTAGACAAATGTTAAAAATACCAGCACTTGTGCACTCCGTAGCAAAGCAAGTCTCAATTACTGCATTATTAAGTAATACTTTCAGAAACACAAACATTTCCTAAATCAAACAAGCTTTAGAGATGCTGCAGTAGTAGTACTAAGATCTCATTGACAGAGGTGGCAGAAGCAAGTTTACTGCTGGAAACTGATATCTGAAACAGCTTTACAGCTGAGTAAGGACAGGAAAGGGCAAAGCTGCCACTCCTTTTGAAGCCAAAATCCCAGAACACTACTAAAAATGTAAGTGCTCAAATTCCATGAAGTCATTGTCCCTAAATTCCAGTCTCCCAGGATTAAGGATCAGAAAATACAGACAACTATCCTAGGATCTCAAGATAAGGAAAATAATAGACTCCAGGTTTCTAAACAGAGAAAGAAGCAATCTTTAATCTTAAACCAACTGCACATCCTGCAAACTGGTTTCCTGACAGAAGAGCTCATTTAAGAAAAGAACACTGTATGGAGTATTTCTCTTTCACTGTCACTATTCCTAAAGCAATTATAAAAAATAAAACAAAAAAAAGGCAACAAAATGAAATACAAAACCCTGTAATTTTTAGGCAAAGAATCCATACCTTTTGCTATGTTCTACTTTTTTCTTTTCACTTCACTGGAATCCTGCTTTGGTCTAGCTGAACGAGCAAATTGCTGAGGTTCTGTTAAGGACTACAAGTGTCAACGATAAACACAAGTCAATCAAGAAGTAACACAATCCTAGTCAAAGATAGGACCTCACTGATCTGCAGCACGCTTCAAGAGAGCATATCCTAGAGCTCATAAAAAACTGGAACATTTGGAACATTTAAATTCAGCAATTAGAAAGGATGCGAAGATTTCAAACTGAAACAACAGGGCAATCCAATCAAAGAAGTGTAGAAACCCCAACATGATACATATGACCCCAAAGTAACTAATTTGTATGCAGTTATAAAAAAAAACAAAAACAACAGCCAACCAAGAAAACAAAACAAACACTTCATCTCCCAATTCTGCAAACACAGGTTTAAACAATTCAAAAGCCCTACATAATTTAAATGCAATGGCTATACACCTTAAACTGTCTTTTGGATTGGGCTTGCGGTATCAAAGCGCAAAGAACAGAAAAATAATTAAATCTTAAGTAAGGCTATTTACTTTCCTATTTCACAAATGGTGTCCCTATACATTTTTAAGATATAAATTTTACAATAGTACACTAGGTTCTTCTGTCTAGTTTTTGTAACATCTCTCTTCTTCCTGCAGATTTCTAACAAAAGCCTCTAAGAAGGCAAAACTAGATACTGACAGACAACTCAAAAAGAATGTGATGTAAACATTTGAAGAAAAAGATACAACGACCATGGGTTTTTCAAATAAGACGTATCCATTTGCTTCTTTTAAAGCTTTAGCAGCTGCTTTTTCATTAGGAAGTCCAATGAAAGCCTGACCCTTCATACGGCCTTCTTTCATTAAACGTATATCGAACCTAGAGGAAAAAACAGAGAATTAGGAAGTCATAGAATAGAATCACAGAATCACTAAGGTTGGAAACAACCCCAAAAATCATCCAGTCCGATCATTCACCCAATATTTCCCCACTAAACCATGTCCCTCATTACAACATTTAAGCGTTACTTGAACACCTCCAAAGACAATGACTCCACCACTCTCCTGGGCAGCCCATTCCAGTGCTTCAACATTCTTTTGGAGAAAACTTTTTCCTAGTGTCCAACCTGAATCTCACCTGGCGCAACTTGAGGCCATTCCCTCTCGTCCACAGAGAAGATGTCGACCCCCCATCTCACCACCACCTCTTTTCAGGGAGTCATAGAGAGTGATAAGATCATCCCTGAGCCTCCTCTTCTCCAGACTAAAAAATCCCAGTTCTGTCAGCCATTCCTAAGGCTTGTGCTCCAGACACCTCACCGGCTTTGTAGCCCTTCTCTGGACACACCCCAGGGCCTCAATGTCTTTCTGTAGCAAGGGGTCCAGAACTGAACACAGTACTTGAGATGTGGCCTCACCAGGGCTGACTACAGAGGGATGAAAGATCACTTCCCTGCTCCTGCTGGCACCACCATTTCTGATAGAAGCCAGGATGGCACTGGCCCTCTCAGCCACCTGGGCACGCTGCTGGCTCATCTTCAGCCAAGATCAACCAACACCCCCAGGTTCATTTCTTCCATGCAGTCTTCCAGCCACTCTGCCCCAGGCATTGCCGGGGCTCGTTGTGACCAAAGAGCAGAAACTGGCACCTGGCCTTGTTGATCTTCATCCCATCTGACCAGGGAGGGTCCAATAGCAACCTCTGGGGCATACCACTTGTGAACACCAGATGGATTTAACTCCTACTATATGGTTTGTTTTTTCTAACGCCTTCATATTTCAAAACTCTGATACAATGCTCCTACTTCAAGCTGAAATAGCCGATATGGATGCAATACCTACATGCAGGAATTATGCCACTGAAGACCACTTACATTTTGCCTAGGAGATGCTGTTTAGTAAAGGCTGCACTAAACTGCAGGATGGTAAATCTGTGTCCAACTGTAGTAAATATCACATATGCTAAATCACTAGATTCACACAATCGTTCATGCTGTATTCATTACGCATTGCTCAACAAAATAGTATATTTAGTAACTAAAATATAAAGGCAAAATAGTAGTCTTTAGAAACTGGACAATAATCCTATTTCTGTACTTGTGACAATGTCTTCACATGTGAAGCATTGTTTCCTCAACCAATAAAGAAGCAGCACCAGAAAGAAAAGTAGAAATAACTAGTTTTCAAATTACAATTCTCACCAATATGAAAAAGTTAACATCAAAGACTTCATTTTAACTTACATATTTCGTTCCAGTTCAGACTCAAAGTCAACATATCTTCCAAAAATGAACTTGAGATCCTGGAATTAAAGGGCTGATTTAAGAAAGCTGCTGAAAAGCCTTTATGAGAAATATTTATTTTTTCTTCTTTACATACCTTTTCTTGCACTTGTTTAGCCAAATTCTTCACGTATATGCGGCAATTTGGTTCACCTGGCTCATAGTTTTTAAAAACAGAAAATTTTTCCATTTCTTGAAGACAGAAAAATAGACAGTTATTTTTTTTTGCTAAGAATAAAACAAATTATTAAAGTACATATAGCAAATTAATGCAGAAAATACTTAAACTTTTTATTACAACAAAGTAAACAGCTTCTATTACATAATTTATTGTCACAGTTGTACCTTCTCTAGAAAGTCTGTTTTTCTCTAGTTCTCTTCTAGAAATAAACTCTGATGGTATTTCATCATCTTCTTCCTCTATTTCCATTTTATCATTTGAGCTAGGAGTTGGGAAAATTCTTCCAAATCCTGTATTATTGATTTCTTCTGTGGTAGCACAAAGATCTGTGATTTGAACACATTATACAAGAAGGTCGTATGATTATTCACAAGAGGAAAGAGCAAGCAAAAAGAGTATATTCCTTTTATTTATATTTAATTATAGCAGACTCTGTAAAGAAATCTGAACACATCCTTAAGGAAAGTTCTATTAATTCCAGACTGGACAAATATAATTTGTTCTACAAAATCAACTGCAGTACCAAGACAAGTCACAGCACGTGCCTGTTAAATTAAAACTAGCCCTGCTATTCAAAGCCTGTATTTTCATTTAAAGAAGCTATAAAATACTGAAATACACAGACAAACCATAGCCCTATAAGAAACCACCACACCCTCACTGCTGGCACTGTCCCGCATTTTTACTGCAGATTATCAGTGTAACACAGAGAAGAAGCTGGCAACCATCTTAATACTACTCTCTAAGAGCTGGAAAAAGAACACCTAAGATTAGCTTGATCCATTCAATTACAAGATATATAATAGTGAGAATACATTTGTACTGTACTTGCTACAGGCAGCATAAAGTTTAAAAACTTTTAAGAAAAGGTGTAACTCACCATAAACATACATACTACAAGGACAGAAAGACTTTAAAATGCTCCACATCCTGCATTACATGGAAGCACTGAGCTCTCTTTAACACATGAAAAGCAACAAATGCAGACAAGATGCAAGGTGGTGTTCTTAAACTCTGATGTATACTATCTATGGAATCTTCTCCAATACAAAAGAAGAACAGGATTGTCTGGTCTGAATTTTAGCAGCCATCAGCATACTGAAACCACATGAAGTTGACATTAGATAAATCTGGAGTACACATGCTTACCATTTTTTTCTTCTCTTTCCGAATTTATCTGAAGAACAGATGGGATGTCAGTAGTAATATGGAACTCAATCTTTTTAAGACCTACATGCTGTGGTTGCTCAAAGACATCTGAAGGCGACAGGGTAGGGTGCAAATTACTGTTTAAAACAACAACGTGTTAAACATTCAGGCAGGCACTTATTTTTCTTATTTAGGTTACTGATAACTTTTCGTAAGTGGCATTGATGTTGCTCTCACAGTGTGAAAAATATTCCAACCCAATTGCAGAAAGAAAAATGTTACAAGAAAATCGTGTATCACAACTGATTATCACTAGATAGAAACTCTGGTGGCTACTCTGCCACAGTACTGCAATTTCAAAAATCAAGATGATCTAAACAAAATCAGCTCTTTTTCTCCTCCTCCCCCCCCGCATTTTTTGTTTTTCAGAATTGCCTCAAGCAATACGTACAGATCACTTCTATCAGCACTGTAACATGAAATTGTTTTTATTTTTTTATGAAAAATGTTCTTTTGATAGCAAGAGAAAGAGATAGAACTTTAATACTGTGGTTGTTAAACAGACTTCAGTTCATACTACACAACAACGCTACCTTGCTAGCAATTAGGCCCAACTTACATACCAGAGAATACTTTCATTAAAACAACACTATAGAAAACATGATGCAGGGAAAGACACTGAGCAAAAAGAATAATTTTTCTGAAAATATGCAAGCAGAAAAATAATACAAACCTGTGGGGAGTACATGTGGGAACATTCAGTAAGTCCTTAATTCTTTGCCTTTTTCTAACACCACGCTTCTTCGTGTTTATTGGTCTTTTAGGTTGAAGGGTCGCTAATTCCATCAATTTGGTCATTCTATTATAAATAAAACGAAGTTAAAAAAGATCCAAATTGGTTTACATTTTATTTGAGAATGCTCACTTGCTAAGCCCCTGAAATGCAACTTTTCAGAATTTATTTGTCAATGCATGTATTTTTCTGAACATAACTCATATATTTCAGTTTTAGTAGCAGATGAAGACAACAATTTCTTCATTGAGTATTGTTTTAAGGCTTAAAAACAGCTCTAATGTAATTTATTCCCAAGCCTGCGAGAGAATCACAACCTCCTCCCATTATTGTTTGTCCTAGCAATATACACTCAATGTACAATCTTTGTACATTTTTGTACAATTTTTGTACATTTTGGAAGTCAGGCAAAATTATTTAGGCTGAGTAATTTACTCTCTAAAAATGTGGAAAACTGAAGAAAACCAGAAAACAATTCATTGCTTCATTCATTATACTGCACTCTCTTTTCATTATGAGTTTTTGGATTTTTTTTTTTTTTTCTTCAAAGTAAGAAATTCTAACTTCTGTGCACACATGGCCACACTCACCCTCCTACTGTCATTCAAAACAGCACTATCCCTCCATTTTTCACTTACTATGGAGCTTCGTAACACATCAGGAAGACTATCTATAGGCTGCAAGTGTTCAGAGATTTAACCAGTGGCTGAACAAGTATCCAGAGAAGTAAAAAGTATGTATTAAGACTGTAAAATGCACACCTCTCTTTTTCCTCCGCGTTATCACTTTCATATTCTGATTCATCTCCACTAGAGACTTGCTCTTCTTCCTCTTCGGGCAAAGGAGGCTCCTCAGGAGGCAAAGGTGGAATTGGTGGGGGTGGCACAGGCACTGGTAAATACTCTTCATACTGGTAATAAGCAGAATGTAAAAAAAAAAAGCGACGAAAGATTTTTAAGTAAAGATTTTGTGCATCTTGTTTTCCTTTGTATATATAATAAAAAGCCAAGGCGATACATTACAAGATAGTAAGAAATGGCTTTTTACAGCACATTTAAGCTTTTCTATTGCAGGGGTTTATGGTTTTTTTTGTTTTGTTTCTTTGGATTTTTAACACTGCGTGTAGTCCTAAGGACTTTTTTCCAGAACACAGAAAAGGAGCCCTGAGCTACTAAACAATTTCAGTTTATACACTGAACTTTCCAACAGCTATCAAAACTACACCATTTCTATAAGCAGCGAGGATTTCATGAAAGGAATCTGATTTTTCACTAAGAGTGTGGAAACCACATATTACAAGGAAATACCTACATACAAAATCACTTTTACAAGTTTGAACTTCGGATCTCTTACCACACTTCTTATATTTTAAATTGTGAATCCTTTTTCCAGTACCTAAATACATATATTTTAAAAGTTACCATGGGAGGGCGAGCAGTAATTGGTCCAAAAGGCGGAGGAAGATTCATTTTATTCATCAGATGAAGTACCTGAAATGATTCAAGGTAAGAAATACCTCCATTAGAGAAATAAATACAGTTCCTTGCTAGATATCACAGCTGATTACTTCTGACAGGTAGAAATCAGTAGTTCTAACGACAGTACAACCACACAGGTTACCAAAAAAGGTGAAAGCCAGCAAATGAGATGCAACAATACGAGTAAATACAAGCAATACCCTGAAAAGGCTAGTAAGAAGTACATAAAACATCTCAGTATGAAATTACAAGTGCTCATAATTCAGAAGATCAGATCCGCTTAAGACTTCCACATCAGCAAAGTAACCGATAGTTCTGGTCAATGAAGTCTCAACATAGCCAAGAACTAACACTGTTTAAAAGTATCACAGGACAGCTAACTTTTATTTAGTATGTAAAAAAATATTTCTACAAATAACTAGAAGAGGAAAAAGGACATGTTATTATTTTTATACTTCCTTTTTTTGCTGTTTTTTTGCCCCCCCCCCCCCCCACTTACCTGGACATAAAACTTGGGCACACTTGCCAAGGCATTTGCTATATTTGCTAGAATTGTGCTTGAAGGTGGTGGATACAGATACTTGAGGCAAGAATTGATGGGAAATGTGAGGCTGAGGAAAAATAATAAAAACAATGAATCTTAGCTGCATTGCCATAAAATAGCTGATAACTATTAATGGTTACTAAAAATTTTAGCTGTTAGTTAAATCTGAAATATCACTGACATATTACCATTCTCCCTAGAACAGTTACGTACCATTTTGACTGGCTGGGCCACCCACATTACGCTTTTAGCACTGGGGAATAGAACGTCCCCTATCATATACCAGATTTACTGGGCTTGGACACAAGGAAAGTAAGTAACTACACATACAGAAAGTCTAACAAACACAGGACATAACCAACACCTTCCAACATCATAAACCCAAAACTCCAAGCACTGGATTAATCAGCCCCAAAAGAAAATTATTCTTCAAGTAGGCAAAAATACAAACAGAGAAAAAAAAAAAGACCAAACTGTCTAAAACCCAAACATCAGGAGTACTCTGCAGTTAACATTAAGAGAGCCCACTCAGCTCTTAAACTCCTGAGAAAGCAACAAACCGCACTAGAAGACTTGGAGGCAACCTGTAGCTTCACGTCTCAAATTATCGGTCATTATTCAACCATAAGACTCCTAAATTTGAAGAACTATGAATTTTATCTTTACGAAAAAAATGCCTACAGCTACACATGTAGAAAAGCAGTACTCTATAAAACAAAACTACTACTACTACATTCTCTCTTGTTCAACAGAATATAACACTTACTACAAAATAGACCTTAACAGAACAAATAAGTTAAAAAAGTTGAAAATATTAACCCATGGCTAGGTGCAATTCCATTCTCTATTTTAAGACAGCTTGGTTCTCTCTTCTCTTCTTCTTTCACCGGCTCTTCTGAACTAAAAAATAACATTAATTAAAACAGGTAAAAAGTTCACTGCCTTCCAGACAACCTATCTCTCACTTTCAATTTCAAAAAATATTACAAATAGATCAGTGTAGTATTTTTAAGAACTTTATATTTGTAAGACAGGTCTATGCAAATAAATATTTATCCATATTACAGAGGGTCTCCCCGTATTTATACATTTCTCATTTAAATCTACTCACAAGAAAAGAACCGAAACTATTTGTGCTACTCTTTGTTCAAAGGTTATAAGATAAAAATGTTGTTATTGATTTGTTCATATTCAGAGCAGACTAATTAACTTTTAAAAGCTCTACAGCTGATTTTAATGAGGCACAATGACGTAGCTTTTATTGCTTTGTTGCATACTGCACAGGTAAATCTAAAAGCTTAGCTACACAATTTGTTTTTTTTTTTAAATTACATATTCAACAAATATTTGAAATCCAAACTATCATAATCCTTGATGACACTATAATTAGGATTTATTTTTGTATTTTTATTTATATATTTCTTTATACATTTGAAGAGAGATTCTGTTTCATGTTTGATGCAAACTTAGATAGTACAGTCTTATGCAATCATACCTACAGGTGTCAATTTTGCCTGACTCAATTAGATTAGAAAGAAACACCACGAAAACACTGTACGTACTTTCTGATGGCAAAATGACACTACAGCTCTGACACAAAAAAGAAGCAGAAGAGACTCCTAAGCACAAGGAACCTGGGTATCATAGAGGTCATCTTACACAGACTGGAGTCTTGCTCTACATGAAAATTAGCAGGACTATCTCTGGTGAAGGATACCTTACAGGAATAAGGATGGGGACCGTTTCAAGATTATACTGAACAGGACAATACTAATAGGAGGAATGAAATCGCTCATCTACAGATTTGAACACACCTATTAACATTACTAAAAGGCTATGATTTACCCTTTTACTTAACAGTACCAGGAGAATGTTATGAATACAGAATTACACTTCCTTGAACACACACATATTGAATTATTATCCACATACCTTTTACATTTGTCTGACAGTGAAGGCTGGTTAAGTACCTGCACGCTATCTTGCTCCTTTGCAAATTCAACAACTAATGTGTGCCCTAAAAGTTTCAGCTGATGCAGTCTTGACAAAGCCTTCAAATTATTGTAACAGAGAAAGGAAAGAAACAGAAGAGGAAAAATATCAGATTGTTTCAAAGCAAGACTTCAAATTTTAAATCTGAACATAGCCATGGGACTGCAGCCTCAACAACACTTATTACACACACTAGTAAATCTCTGATTTCAAGAAAAAAATGCCTCACTTACAAACTACACACATGGTGTAGTCTACCAGTACTATCTCAGAATCTGTAAATTGCAAATTGCCTAGTTGTTACATGGTGAAGCTCTAGTTCTCTGCAAGTCTTGATAGTCTACCAGCAACAGACACAAAGCAACCTAAATTCATCACTGTTTATCTCACAAAATCTTTGCGCCTTCTTTCAATATTATTTTATAGCACGACTTAATAAACGATCTAGAATATAAGAGTGGCATTGAGGGCAGAGGCTTTTCACCAGTCAGATTTAAAAGGCATCACTAGTAATATCAGTTTACATGCATGTCTTCCATTAACATGACATTTTTCTTACTATTATTGAGGCTGGCACACAAGGCAGCTTTGAATTGTTTACTTCACTATGTCTAAATTTTGTCACATACCCAATTGCGCACGAGACAAGCAACTTAGGTTTGTTTTACAGCTTATACAAGAATGCACAAGCATCCTAGACAAAACACCATCAGCATCATCTCAAGTGACTTTGCCTTGCTCTAAGTCACACGTCGGACCAGATGACTTTCAAAGACCAAACCCATCTTTCCTATGACTATGCAAGTGGTTTTTTTTTTTTGCAAATCCTTCTCCTTGTGGTTTAACCCTGAAAGCAGCCAAACACCATGCAGCCTTTTGCTCACAGCTCTCTCCCAGTACCCTAACCCTAGGGTACCAGTAACCTCTCTCCCAGTGATATGGGGGAGAGTCAGAAAAAAAGTTACAACTCACAGGTTGAGATAAGAACTATTTACAAAGATGGAAGAGAGAAATAACGGTAGTCATAGACATAGGTAGATAGAAAATTTATACATATGTGTATTTGCAAACCAATTGATGTGCAAGCAATCGCTCACCACCTGCTGACCAATGCCTGTCTGGCCAACTCCCCTCCATTTTTCAAGGTTTTTTTTTCTGCACGATGTCATACGCTATGAAATATTCTTTGGCCAGTTTAGGTCAGCTGTCCTGGTTCTGTCCCCTCCCAGCTCCTCGTGCTCCCCAGACCCCATGCTGGCAGGACAGTATGAGAACCTGAGAACCTGAAACATCCTTGGTTCTGTACACCGCTGTTCAATAACTACCAAAACATCTGTGTGTTATCAACATTGGTTTTCTCCTAAAGCCAAAACACAGCATCATATCAGACACCAGGAAGGAAGTCAGTTCTGTCCCAGGTAAAAACAGGATGCTCCTGAAACAGTAATATTTTATGTTGCTCCACACGAGATCACACGTAAAACGTTATGGAACAAATAGCAATATAGAGAAGTCCTTTGCTAAAACAGTAACAAATTTGAATACAAACCTTTACAGCAGCATTTTCACTAGGAAAAGTAGCAAAAGCAGTATGTTTCTGGAAAACAAACAAAATGCCGCACTGAGTTCAAATCAGAAAGGTAAGAAAATTTCCAGTTATCACTCTTATAACTGCAGCGTGTGGCAAAGGCTTAGGGCACATTCTTTGTAAGAAATCAGAATAAGAAGTTTCTGCATTACAGGGGAGCGAAGACCATTAAAGGTTGCCTCCAAGTCAAACGACTCTATGATTCTAAGAGGCAGAGCTGCGGGGTGGATCTCTGCCTCCCACAGCGAGCACCCCACGCTGCCCCGCTCCTTTTTCCAAAGGACGGCCCAGGCCGAAGCCCTCCGAGCCGCACCGAAGCCACGGCCAGGGCCTCCTCACGCCCGCGCCCTCACCAGCCGCCCGTGGTCCGACACGACGCGCACGGCCACTGCCCCGAAGTGCTGCAGCAGGTCCTCCTTCTCCGCCGCGGTCAGCTCGGCGGGCAGGTGCCGCACCAGGAGCGTCCGCCCACGCCGTCGCGCCACGCCGGGGTGACACTGCCCCGCGCCCAGCGCCGCGCCACCCGCCCGCTCCTCCTCGCTGCCCGACGCCGCCATCGCAGCGCGAGGCCGGAAGCGGCGGCACTCCCACAAGTCGCGCGAGAGCAGAGGCTGCCTCCTGCACCTCGGCGGGCGGGCTGTTGGCGCGAGACGCCTCAGCCATTGGGGTGGAGCCGGGGCGCGTTTGGGCGGGAAGCGGCTGCGGCTGTCCGCCTGGCGGCGTCTGTTCTGTGTGACTGGCTGGCGGCCTGCTCGGCCCCTCTGCCACTTGGGAGAAAAAGCTGGGGAAATGCAGCGTTTGGAAACACATCAAGTAGCAAAGCAAAAATTTAGCAGCGATTTCTTAAAGGATCAGCTGCTGCATTTTTGTTGATCCCGTTCACATACGCTAGGAAACATTGTGAATTCAAAGACAAGTGGAAAAATTGGCACAGAGGAAAATACTACAGTGTACTTTCCCTGTGACACCAGCAATACCGTGTGTTCTGATGTTGAAATTTTAACACCGACCAGCTTTGTGAACTGTGGCCTATTGTTTTATAAATTCAGGAGACTCTCAAACGTTGGCCACAGTTACTTGCACCAGGTAGGAGCCTTGGCATTGCAAAAGCTAATCAGCGGCAGCTTTGTTGCTCTGTTCTGTGTAAATTAGACCTTTAGGTGCACTCCTGGGTAAGGAGACAGAAGGACATTTTATGCAGATGTGCATTTTTTAGCAAAGCAAATTTTTCACTTCCATTTGTAGCTCTCTAATGCACTCCAGTCCTTCATCTGTGGATCACTCACCAGACTGTGAAATGATTACATAATTCAAAATACATTTTTTTTCTCTCAGAACTGAGAAATGTGATTGAGCTCTAGTCAGGGGAGGGAAAAAAAAAAAGTGTTTTCCAGTGACACTGAACACTAAAAGTGGCAAGAAAAATGTAAAAATGTCACTAAAATTTTGTAAAGTTTTTTAAAAATCAAGAAAATAAGTTTTGCAGAATTTCCTGATATTTTGGACGCTATTCATTCATTACTGACGCCATAAAGTTGTCTACTGATGACAAATCAGCAGTGGCCGGAGGAAGATGCCATTGTCCTATGTAGTGAAAGTCCAACTCAGCCTGTCAGTTACAGTTGTTTATGAAGCCAACAAATGTCAGTGACAGGTAGAATGATAAAAATGCAGGACTCCACTAGAAATGCTGTAGTTTGCTTTTAATGGTATGAGTTAATGGGCTCCCAATTCCTTGAAAAGCACTTATTTGCATCCTCAAGTTAAAAAAAAAAAAAAAAAAAAAAAGAGATTATGAAAGCAGAAATGTTGTTTATTGGAGCACTAAGACGTATAAAGGTGCTTTTAGATATTTATCCTAGTGAAATATGTCCAGAACAATTTTTAAATGCTCAGTAAAAGTTTAATAGTTGCACTGTGGGATTTCAGGACCCTACTGTTTTCAATATTGGTTGTCTTTTTTTGTTGTTGTTTTTTTGTTTGGTTGGTTGGTTTTTTAATGCCTCTAGGTATTTTTTATGTCTCCAGAAGAAGAAGAAAACATATTCCAGTTGACTGGATATGAGCAAGCAAAGTGAGAAGGCAAGTCGCTGTGTTAGCATGGCGCTAAGCTCAAGGTAGTGTGCCTTATCTTTCCTTGTCTACAAAACAGTGTATGCCCATATACATAAAGACTCTCCAAGAGCAGTCTATCATCCTGGAACTCCTATACAGCCAGGATTGGGAGGGCCAGTTTTAAATGACCCCAGAACCAGTTTGCACAATGCACAGACTAAATGACCATGCAAATTGAGGACATGTCCTTTCAGGAAAAAAACTGCATGCTAGAGTTGGCACTAGAGAAAAAATATGCATTGTATTTACTGGATCTTCTGGGTTTGTTTTTGCCATTCACTGACAAGATAAGGCTTCAGATTACAAAAGCAGTGCGATCTTAATTCAAGTTCTGTTCCTCCCAAAAATAGTCACTATTACTTCTAATACAATTTGAGAGGCTGAAAAGGCTTTAAAAAGAGAGACAGAAAAGACTTAAAAAAATAAAAATAAAAACAAACCAAACAGTCTCTGCACTTAAGGAAAGAAAAATGTTTCCTTCAGTTTCTTATTTAAACTATACGATTGCTTTTGTTTTTTCTGCATTCAGTGAAAAACAAAAACATGAAGGACTTGATACTCTATACATATTCTATACCTTATTTAGACTCCAACAATTGGAGTTCCATTATCAGAATGAGGAAAGAGCTGTCTCTGCACACCAAGCAGCCTCAGCTGCAAGTTATTGTCATTATTTTTAAGAGAAACTGTCTACAAGCTATATGACACCACAAGATCTGACCAGAACAAACTGGAGGTTTGGACAGAGGGGAGCCTTATGAGGTTAAAAAATGGCAAATGTGGAGTTCTACTCCTGGGAAGAACTAACCAAATGCGCTGGTATAAGTTATTGCCTCACCAAGTGGAAAGGGGCTCTGCAGAGAAGGACCTGGGCATCCCGGTGGACAACAAGTTGACAGTGAGTCAGCAGTGTACCCTTGTGGCCAAGAAGGCTGATGATATCCCAGGGCGCATTAAAAAGAGCATGGTCAACACACTGAGGGGGTGATCTCCCCCTCTAGTCTGCCCTGGAGAGGCCACATCTGGGGTGCTGTGTTCAGTTCTGTGCTCTCCAGTTCAAGAAAGACAGGGAATTTCTAAAGAAAGTTGTGGAGTCCCCTTCTCTGGAGATATTTAAAATCTGCCTAGATGCTTTCCTAAGAGCCTGCTTTACCAGAGGATTGGGCCAGGTGATTTCTAGAGCTCCCTTGCAATCACTATGATTCTGTGATTCTGTGATCTGGAAACTGCAATCTGTAATTTCTGCTTTCTCTCCCTTCTTCCTTGTGTAATATCTATAGTTATGCCAGAAACAGATATAGGCAACAACAACAACAACAACAACAAAAATAGTTGGTTGAGAGCTGATTTTCTTTGTTTTCCCTCAGAAAGAAGAAAGCATTATAAGCAAGTGGCTTTTAGAAAGACAAAACTAACAAAAATGCCATTTTATTTCTCCAGAGTTGCTAATTTGGCACTTTCCAGGATTCATTAGTTTACTCTCAAGCTGCTATATTTTTGTTTGTTTGTTTGTTTTAATTCATATATTTTCTGCCTTATTTGAAAAGTCATCAGAAGTCACACATTTCATAAAAGACTGTCTAGTATAGGACATTCTTACCCGTGATTCAGAGCTAATTTAGCATGGAGAATTTAGTGACATCGTTGTTCTGACCTCAGTGTTAAGTATATATTAATTTTAATATTTCTATGCCAAGTGTTTGAGACAAGAATTAAAGCATTAAAAGTGATACATAATAAATTTCATTACATCCCAGTTGTGTGTGGATATGTAGTTTTCTCAGTATGTGAAAAACTTTGACCTGTTATGCTGTTAGCCATTGCCACTGCTGAAATGCAGCACCCACTGCCTCACCGTGCTGACAATCCACTGCCTCACCATGCTGACAATCCACTGCTTGGTCTCCATAAATGTTCAGCAAATGTCAATGAGTGTCTGTGGGTGTGAATTTTTCCACCTCGAGCAATTCAGTGACACACCTTTCCTTTATATGCACTTCCATGTCAGACACCATTTTGTCAGACCACCTCTGCTGACATCTGTCATATGGCAACAAAACATAACAAAACATTGGTGGGAAAGTTCATCCTCTAATTCCATACCACCAAGATCCATCTCTGATATAATGGGCCAACGTAATAAAATGGGAAGTGTCCTCATGTCTGTGATGATTTTGTTGTTTCTGTGATTGCATCCTCAAAGCAGAACTTCTCAGTTTGTGGGTTTTGATGCAGAGTAGATACTGCCTATTGGCTGAAGATGAGCAGAACTGCTTTACAGGAAAATAAACCTTATAGTTGTCTAGCATGCCTTCATCACAAGTAGAAATCCGTGTAGCAAGCCATATCTAAAGTTAGAGTGCTTGACTTTATTCTTTGAATGACTGTCAAAGAGGCTAATACAAAGTTCAAATTTCAAAGTACAGACTAGATTTTAGGACTCAAACTCCAGATGGAACGGTTAATTTCTAACTGTACACACGGTGACTTTCAGAACTATAAAATCTGCAGCCAGAAATACTGTTTCACTGGTTTTCTTTCTGATTGAAGCTTATTTTTATTTTTCTTTATAGTTTCAAACTATAGATTACAAATCCCTACTGTGTAGCATACCAGTGTCTACATAGCTTCTACTCCATTTATATTTTGCATAAAATTACAGATGAGTGAAAAGGTTAATAATTACTCCATACAACTCATTGATTTCAGGGCTTCTGCTATCTTACAAGGCCTGTGTTCCTGCATTACATCAGAGTGGACAATCTTTGCTCTATATAGAATAAGTGCTTTTTGCTGCAGTTTACATCAAATCTATTTTTCAATTCAAAATTAAATTATTAGCCAACTGATAAGAAAAATTGCTGTTACATCTAAGCAGGCTACAACAAAGCTCCCAACAATCCAGATAAATTCAAAGTATGTCTGACATGCCTCAGTGCCGAGGCTTTACAAACAATGAAAATCTATGTCTTGTTATTAGCAAGAACAGTACTGGATTTAATGGGCTACATCCTACATGGAAGAAGTACGTGGTATTACATATAATCAAAAAAATTAAATAATTAAAAAAAAAAAAAACAAAATCAGTTCCTGAAAAGATAATTTTTCCATCTAATTGCCTGTGAGCTAGACAAGGCTGGCAAGATATTTGTCAAGAGTTTTAATAATTAAAACACTTTTCCTAAGGCAACTAAGGAAAAAAAGAAAGCCACAAGAACAGCTTTGGTACACCAATGACAAAACTGCTGGGGGAAAAATTGATTTTCATGGTAGGAATCCTGTAATTTCCTTCACATTAAGATGAATAGTGTAATGTCAAAAAGTAGCCTTAGAAATTAAAAGTTAATAGAAGGACAAGAACACCACTGTTAAGATAAACATATTGCTGGTAGTAATAGCTATTAAGAGCTGCAGAAGATTCAGTCATGGGCAAGAGCTCTATTTTCTTAGATATTGTTTACACATTCATATAACATCAGAGGCCACAATGACTGCTACATGTCATTTAACTTAACTTGCATGTAATGTAGATGATTTTATTTCCATTCCAAGTATATCTGAGTACAGTTAGAGTGCATAGGAGACCCTCATATCTTCTCTATTTGTGTGTTCTATTAAATTACATTGCTGTGAAAAGGAAATGAGAAAGTAGATTCTGAAGGAAAAAAAAAGAGAAAAGAAAAAAAGTAGGGTAATCTCTTTCCTGAAATGTAAGTAGCTTTTAGTTTTTCTGTTTGAACAAAGTACCAAAACAATGGATAAATTCTGCTTTTGATATTTGACCGCTAGATGTTGCTGTAACTTAATTGCAGATGATGCTGTTCTGCTAAATCTTTGTTGCTCTCATTTTGTAGAACCCTGCAACATCTTTTATAAATAAAGTCAGTTTTCTTTCTTGATCTGGCATATACTGTAGTTGCACCTTAAATAGACCAGCTATATTCTATACAAATCCACAGAGATCACATCTCCTTAGCAGAGTTCTGAGTGCAGTGGTTTGATCCGCTCTTAGCTTTCTTAGCTAAGAGCTCCATTAGACTGTTCAAGATGGCACAATTTCACTGATATCTTCTCAAAGTGGTCTCAAAATAAGAGTGTTTTTTTCATGAGAAACATTTTCAACTATTCGTCATTTTCATCGAGTCCTACAAATGTTTGATTTTTTCATTAATTCCTCCATCTTGTGAGAAATATTAACAGCAACAAAGTTAAATTGGTAGCATGCAAAGCATAATTATTCAACCAGTTGTTCCATATACAGGAATGTTAGAGGCACATCTCCATTCATTGGATGTCCATGTGAAAAACAATATGGGAATCAAATCAAGTTTTGCAGTTCACACTGTAAATTATGACAGCACCGGTTCAAGCATAAGAGATGCTAAACTAGCTTGATTATCAGCTTTTCCACTTTCCAGACATGCATGTGATATACACCTGGCAGTCAGATCTGAATCCTACTTTCAATATGTAAGCAAGAAAATTATGTTCTTTGAGAGAAGTTTACATAAAGTTTATCTTGCCCTCACTGAAAGAGTTTGCTAGCCATGCTGGGATCCAAAAAATAAAAGGAATAAAAAAATAAAAGGAGTAGTCACTAGAAGTTAGATTCTTCCCAGTAAAGAATATCTAGATAAGTTCTTGTGCATCTCTGCTTCATGTAAGACAATATAACAGACTGTACTTCACTCTAAGTTCTCTTTTTTGTTCTCTAAATAGGGTTTCTATTTAGTGTTTTGAATCTACTGAATAAGAACATGATTCTTCTGGAAGGCTTTCAAGTGCACAGTCACTCTCATAAATCCATCTATTTTTTCTGGCAAAAAATAAAAGCAAATAATTTGCACGGCAAATTATTTTTGTTTATATGATGATATTTAAGTATTCTCCCTTCAAGACAAACTTTTTTGCACATTAAGTGCTGTGGAAGGAAATAAAGCATTTGATACATTTACAATAACATTTTTGTAGCATAACTTTGATGAAATTCACACAGCAAAGCATTACAGTGTCTTCATCTGAATGCTTTCAGAATGATCTGGCAGAAGTGAAAAAAACATACAGATTTTCCTTTCAGTTCATGCTTCTCTTTCTAGACCTTTCTCCCCTGTGAGGTTAATATTTCTTAAATTAGGCTACCTTAGGCCAAGAACATTCCATTCAGTTTCACTGAATAGTAGCTTTTAGTTTTACACCTTGGTTGCTCTCTTTGCCAAAGCTTCTACGTGCGTGGTGGTGAGCACTACCTCAAACAAGGCACTTCCAGCACAAACTGTAATCATGTTAGCTTATTAATTACTGGCTGGATGAAGATCTAAATACTCAGTATAGCTCAGACCTAAAATCCACAGGGCAAACCACAATTTAAATCTTACTAGACATTGAAGGAGAGTGTGTTCATGGCACACAACACAACCTTGTTTAAGGAACTCCTGGAATTTCCTACACCTGGCTCCTTAATTTAGGATGAAGAATGGGCATACTGCCTTTATGACTGAATTATACTTCCTGTCTGCTGTGGGGAGTCAGAAGGAAACAGAAGCAGTGGAACAAAAGGGAACAAGGCACTGCTGAGCACAGTCTTGGGACCACAGTGATGGACAAGGGGACCACAGTAATCACAAGGGGAAAAATAGTCATTTTGAGGATCTGAATTTGAAAAGATTTGGAGCAGTGAAGATGTATGCTGTGCTTTTGTTCCTTGTACAGTGAAGAAAAAGGATTTTAACTGAAATACCTAGCATTTTCACTGTCTCTACCTAATCAAATGGAATAACGTGACTATGTGTTTGGCAAAACAGAAACATACAACAATCAAGTCATAAGCACTGGGAAAAAAATTTTCTTCATAAGATGGCTGCCACTGTGACAAGAATGATGTGCTGAAGCTTCTTTAGTGCTCAGAGCTGCTACTTTTGATAGCTTTGCTAAGGTAAAGCCCCGCATTTTCCAAATACGGTCAGAGTCCATCATTTTTTTTGTTTACAGATCATTTCACCAGTGTGGAAGATAAACCACTGTATTTGGCAAACAAATCGTGATTTACACTTTGCATAAGGTTCAGTTAGTGGAAGAAGCTTTTTGTCAGCGCTGAAATTACTTCTGTCAAACACTACCTTTACTGCAGATCAATCTTTCAGCTCATTACTCATTCCATTGTCTCAACCCCAAAGAAAATGTTGGCATTCTCCTTTCTGTCCCTTTACCATCATGCCACTAGAATAATAAGGCTTATATATAAAATTTCATAGGTAGAGCTTGGAGTTCTTACATCTAATGCTATCTAGAAGATAGTTTAGCCAGCTCAGATGTCATTAAGAGTTTATGCTAAGCTATTTCTTATAATTCTTGAGATCCTTCTCTCACTTTTCACTTCCATAAAATGATTCTGATACATCTTGTGATAAAGTCATATTTATTGATTGAGGGACAGATCAAGTAATGTAATTTGGCTTTTGTGAGCATAGCATGCAGTAGTTCTACTGAAGTTACTGAATAGAGATTTCCCAGTGAAAAACAAGGGAGAACCAGATCTATCAGATCCTGAGAATAAGGATGTGAAAGGAAGAGCCAGCATAACAAGAATTAAGAGAGAAAACCTAGCAAGAAAAAAATAGATAAAACTTTAAGAAGGATTATTTGTCACTGCATAATGAGAATGCATATCCAAGCCTACAGACAAGCTCTACAGAAGTAAGCATAAGAGGGCAGCACAGACTAGCTGTTGCCTGTGGGGACTGAGGGGACGTAAATAGTGCAGAACAAAACCAACATCACCAGCCAGGGCCCTGAGCAAGGTCAGAAGGGCATTTACAGAGATGGTGGCTATCCAACACGAAGTCTAGACCACAGGACACAATTACTGGGATGAGGTAGGTCTACAATTAAGGAAGAGAGTCAATCCAAAGGACAAATCCAGGTCCAGTTGCTGCCATGCACATCCACATTAACATGACGCTCTAAGGTTAAGCCAGGAAGTCTGTAGGTCACAGCCTGAAACAAGGAGCTCCATGGCTACACATGTATATAGCAAGTTCTAATACTAGTTACTATACTAAATACTGTATGAAACTAAATACTATATGAAACAAGTATAGCAAGTACTAATAGTAAATGGCACTCCTCCTCCAGGGTCATGAGGACCCATAGAGGCTGGGATCTGAGTTTAGACAGTGTTCCTGGGTCCACGTGCAAGGGATATGAGCGGAGGCCTGAGCTGAGGCTGGTAAGGGCCTTTAAAGCCTCATTAGTGCCATCAGGGCTGTCTTTCTCTAAAGAGAGTGTGATGAGAGTGTGAGAAGCTGTAATTCAGTCCAATAACAGAAGGGTTAGTTGAAAATAGAGAGTATTATTGACAATGTACTGCTGCATGGATACCTTCTACATGTCATCTCATGAGTTTCATGTCAATGCAGTACAAGTGTCATGCATGAAGTTTTGGAAAGAAATTCTATCAAGGGAAAATTTCACAGAATGCTGTAATTTGTTGGGGTTTGTTTACTCATTCATTTCTTTTTTTTTTTTTCCTCCAATAAGCTTTGTCAAAATATTGTCTAAGAGGGAAGTGGAAGAGGAATGTTAAAGGAAGGAAGTTCTTTTATTTAGTTTTTGTGTGAATTGCTCTGATGGAATATTTATTTCGTTTCTGTATTCTACTAAAAAGTTTTATCCACTTTTTTTTTAGATTTTTCATGTACGCGGTTGTAAGATAGCTTATTGCCCTAAAACTGCATAGGCTGGGTCTGATTTTTCTGGTTTCTTAGTTTGTTTTGGCCACTTTCACGTTTGAATGTACTAAGGGACATGGTTTATGGGGAAATGTTATTTGTAAGTGGATGGTTTGACTGGGTGATCTTTTCCAACTATGTCTTTTCCCACTGTGGTTGTTGTATGATTCCTTACATTGCTCACTGAGACATACTTAATCCTATATTTTAAATAACATTTTCTTGTTTTCTTGGATCTTTCTCATAGTAAATCTACTCTTTATTAAATAGCCTTACTTTGTGATTTAAGACACAGATTATTAGTTTTTTTTAAGTGCCAAACTGTTAAGTAAAAACTGACATGGTTGGTACTTACAATGATCACTGGGGAATCGTTGCATGTTACTAACTTCAAGCTTCTCAGTATATTTGTGTATTCATTCAAAGACAATTACCAATGCTGTACGTGGAAATCAGTTAGACTTCTAAATGAAAAGTTTGGCAGCTGTTAATCCTCTTTCATTTCTGCAGTGATTAGAAATATATTATACCCATCTTTAGGCACATTTTGAGCCTTTGTCTGTAACTCTAAACTCATTTATTCTGAGATATATGTGGATCTTTTAATGTAGTAAAACACATGTTGCCATTACATTCTTACATGCATTACTGGACTGTACACGTAAATGCAAGGGTAACAGAACCGAGGAGTGGTTTGTACTGGATAATAGTAGACTGACTTCAGTTTTGCAGAATGGTCATGTCATCTGCATGAACCGAAGAGGCACTGGGCAGGCAGATTTGAAAAGATGCTTTTTGTACAAGTCATAATATTTTTTTTAGAAGATGATATTTTCTACTTGAGTGCACAAATCAAGATTCTCAAGGATACTTGAAATAAACTAGCCCAAGAAAGCTGCAATTTACGGTAGGGAAATGCAGAACCAGTATTATTTGGTTATAAAGTATGTTTATACTTGAATGCCATACAAGTAACTCTTTTGCCACTTAATGCTAATAGTCTCAAAAATAATATTACCTTTAGTTAATTATGGAATATGTCAGATTTTCTTAAGATTATCATAATTGATATAAAAATAATAATCTGTATTTTAAATTTCAAGGAACACCCATGCTAAGAAAAATTAATTGAAACTGACAGTGTAACAAAGCTCCTGAGTCAAGCTTTTGCTGTCAAGAAGTAAACTTTTTTTCATTTTCTTTCAATTTTATACAACCTTGCAACATCAAAGATAAATCTCAATTCAAAAACTGTAACACCGTCAGGAAAACATGCTCTACTTCCAAACCGACTTTGATACACAAAATCTTAAATGACCTTGACATTTGTAAATCACTTAAATGGTACCATCTACCCCATCTATCTTCAGGATATGAAAATCCACTTTACAATTACTATTTTTTTTTTAAATTAGACGCTACTATCCGTGTACTACTGTAGCCAATTTAAAATTAATATGGTGTTCAACAATGCGTCAGAACATCCTAAAAAATTAAGCACGTACCAGACGTCATTAAAATGAAGTAATGAGTGACTGAAACAGCCCCAAAGTGGAAGTTTTAGTCATTTGTTTTGTGTCTTCCATGATCACCTTACAAGCATATCATGGAAAGCTATATACTTCATTCCTTACTCAGCCAATATTGTCACTGAAGTTGTATAATACTAGTGGGTTGGACCTACAATGTATAAATCTAGAGCACATGTATTTCTTAATGATTTTTGAGCCTCTGTGGTAATTCTAATCTGAGTTCTTCATAAGGGAAAAGAATGTGTGAAGTCATGACACAACCACCTCCCTTATATCATCACCCAGGCATGGCCTGTCTTTCTGGTTTTCTAGGACCTACAGAATGACACAAAACCCAGATGGTCTACTCTGGGAAGGTAGAAGACTCCATCTGAATCCTAGAAAGCAGATTGCTTCACTTTACACAAGTAAAGAATACACAAGGATAAACTGTGAAACTGGTTCCCTGTCTAAAGTGTTCTAGCCTCAATATAAAGGCAGATTAAGCATACTAAAGTTTTTTGATTAAAAGCAGCTCAGCAGCTACTGTAATTCAAAAATGTCATTAAATGATTTCAAACCTGAAAAAGGACTAAGGTCAATTTAGAACTAAAAAGTGTTGAAAGTGCTAAGACGTTTTCTCTAAGGTGCCCAGTTGAGATCCAGCACAGCTAGCTTTTGTGGCTAGGAAAGCACTGCAGTACAATGCACAGCTTCAAACCGGCATGCTACTCATAGAAAAAGGTTACACCATTAGCAGTACTCTAATAAATGCTTTTGTGAGCAGTCATAGGAGGCTGAAATAAACTATACTGTGCACAGAATAACTAAAAACTGGTATTAGAATCCTCCTTGGAAATCACTTGCAGCCCATCTTTTCCATATTTATTTTTTTTTTTTAACGTTTAAAATGAATAATATGAAATATTCTATAGAATAGTGACAAACTGCCAGAAGAAAAAGAGAGATTTCATATACAATCCAAAGCAAAGGAAATGTTATATCAAGAAGTACATCCAGATTTCTAATGTTGAAAGTTCCAGTGTAGTACCTAGAAGTACTGTAGCACAGTTTGGATGATTGTCTGGCAGACTGGCAAGAAAGAGTTACAGTGTGATTATCAGCTTAAGCTCACTAATGCTGCTGTCAGAAGTGATGTTCCCACCACTCAAGGCCACATTTTCTTCCCTGGTCTGGCAGACTGTTGATTTGGTTGTACTGCTAGATGTTTCTGCTTGCTAATCTGACTGAAAGCTATCCTGATAGTAAAGGAGTTATTAGCTGTAGGCACATGCCTGAGATGCCTCTGCTGCTAAATGAGCTTCTCAGTGCCAGTGAAGACCTAAACACCTCCTCCCGAGGATAGTGCAGACAACATCTAAGTTAGGAGCTTTTCTTTACCTTGACTTTAGGAAACATAACATTAGACTTTGTGAATCATCCCTCAAACAGCCAACTGTGAACATTAATATTTTGATTTTGAATATAGTAAGTGACTAAGTGAGGTGGCTACATGTTAAAAAGCAGAAAGCTGTTTTAAGATAAAGTTACCTCATGCTGATGTCATTTGGTCCTTGGTAGTTGTTTCAGTTTTCCACTGAAGTTGAATAGATGAGTTGTTTGCTCTTCTCATGCATTGAATTTCTGATTCCATTCATGAAGAAGGGCAGTTCTTTACCTATGGAGTATTAATTGATAGAAATAACAAGTCACTGAGTATCAAAACACAAAAGGGCTTGAATGGCTATTTGAGAAATAATAGAGTAACTATAGGCTGGCATCTAGAGTATGTGAAATAAGGTTTTTTTGTTTTGTTTTGTTTTCCAATTCATAAGTCTTATACAATCCTTTTCAGCTTATTTTGAGTGGATATCATTATATGGTATTTTTTAGGTGGTTTTTTTTTTTTTTCTTTTTATATTTTGTAGCAAACTAAAATCTCTCTAATATTTTGACCAAAAGTTCACAATAAACTTTTTCTTTCTTTTATCTTTGAGTAGGCTTTCAGAATGCCAAACTTAAAGTTGCCATGATATTTTTAAGATTAAGTTTTCTATTCTTAGTATGTAAACCTTTTTTCTTGTATTTCCTTAAATATAAATAAAGGCCATATTGCTGCATGCTGAATCAACAATAAATATTTCCTGTGAATTCAATTTCATTTCCAAAGTTGCTGACCGGGCTTCTATGTGTGATTGTATCAGATGACCATCTGGGAGACATCTGTTAAACTTTAATGTCTCCCAGATGGTGAAGATGTCCTGCAGTCCGAAGTAAAAAGCTGAGGTAACCTTCCACTTCTCTACAAGTGTTCTTTAATGAACGGCAAACAATAAATAATAAAAACTGATCAAATTGTTGCTGGAATTCTGTGGATATGACCCACTTATGAACTTGGCAGTCTTGTACTTGACCATGACACATAATTGTTCATTGATTTTGTTCTATATCTATCTAAAGGACAGCATGTCATTCATCTTAGAGAAACTGAAAAGTTTAATTTAGTTGTGAACTTACTTCTCTTGTTGTTTTCTGCTACCCTAGTAGGCTTTAAGGGATTACTAGTGCTTCAGAAAATAACCATATAGCCTTTACTAGATACGCTCAAAGTGTTTACAGAAACACCAGCCATATTTTTACAAGCTGTATTAATTTCAGTTAAAAAAAATATTCTCTCAGAGCAATGCATATACAACATAAGCAAAAAAAAAAAAAACAAAACAAAACAAAAAAACCCCCAACAAACTATGCAAGTAAGGAAGAGTCTGTGTTAGGCATAATTTTACTTCATGCCAACCCCCTCTATACTACAGATATATTCATGCCCTCCCATTAAGAATCCACTCATTTGGCTTTATTCTAGCATTATTTAAAACAAACAAACAAATAAAACAACAATAGAGAAAACTCACTACACTGTGAACATTGTCAGGCTTAGAATAATTTGCATCTTTTAAATCCAAGCCCTATACTTCAAATTCAGGTCATTTGTCTTCTTGAGGAGTGTCTTGGTACGGTACTAATAAGACAGTGACATCAACTAGTTAGCACTAAGCTTATCTTATTAGTTAATGTGGCACAATACACATACATTTAAATATTTTACCACTGAAAAAGAATAATATGCAGTGAATATCACTGAACTGGAACAATGCCCTGGTATATTATAGTGTGAAATAAATCTGCCATTGGCTCTTAACACCGTTGCTCTGTGCAAAAGAAGGAATGACTTGCAGATACAAATGTTACCATCAATACACAATTTTGGTAAATATAATAAGTTTGCTTGGTTTATTAAAGTATAATGAAAATAGTTATATTATTTTGTTTTGTTTTTAATAATTATGCTCCAATATGGTTATGTTTACATAAAAGTAAATCCAAGATTAATTTCTTTCCAGACTTTTTGGTAATCTGTTCTGCTTCTTGATTATGGATACTGTTCAGCTGAAAAGTATAAAGGCAGAAGCGTGAACATGATCACTCCTCAGACATAGCATTGCAATGTCCTGACCACCCTGCAGACTGACTGCGCTGCAGATCTGCTAGGATTTTCTTAATGATCTTGGACAGCTATGCTTTGCATGATCATTAGGTTGTGCTAAGCTGTTCTACTCTACAGTGTCTAGTACAGTCAGTACTTTTGTAATGTAACTTTGAAAACACTCTCAGAAAACAGTCTCTGTTCCCATTCTTCAACAAAATCATCCTACAGTAATGTCATCAAAACAAACTCTCTAGTAGGCATTTGTCCTGTTTTAATATGCAACTCAATCATCGCTGAAATTTGCTGCTTTTGCAGCAAAAATTCAATTAATTCCTATGTTCATTCCACTCAGGAAAAAAAGCTGTTTTTCCCTTCTTTTATGCTGAAGGCATCCAGAAATGACAGGATATTATGTGTGTGGACTTGCCTAAACTAACGTCAGATCTAAGAACTAGGGAAGGCATCAGGAAGCAGTTATTTGATTGAAACCAGACATAACAGATACCATTTTCTAAAATGTGGCAGCAGCTAAAAAGTATGCTAAGAAAGTTCTGTCTTGCTGTTGCTTGTCTTCTGCTGGCTGGGTACAGAAAAGTAAGGATCAAATATGTCTCAGTAATCTGAAAACAGCTACTGCGAGTAAAATGTATTCGTCAAATCCGATATAGTTAAAGCCAGTTTACACTGGGACAAGTACCTATAAGCAAGTTTGCAGGGAATCAGTACCATGAGGCAGGTAGCTAAATCTGATGCTATCACTAGTTTATTTCTTTTACATATAACTTAAAAATAACTCTGACCTGTAAATTCTATTCATATCTAGCCCACCTTCATGCCTGGCCTTCTACTCTCTGGCTTGCTTATCTTCCCAGTTTTTGTGTGCAATTCCACTCTGTAAAGTGGTGAAGTTTTCTTTTAAATATTTATCATTATATCTCTTCAGCATTTGAGCCAACAAATGAGGTAGAAAATGAAATTAAATTTCCTCTGATTTACTCAAACTTAGTTTAACTGCTAATGGCTGATACTGCAGAGCACATAAGAGCATACTGTATCCTATTGCAAAAGTGGGAAGACTGGCAAAAACAGTCATTCATGGAATGCCAGAGCATTTTTGATTATTGGAACACGTCACAAACCTGTTTTCCATATTGTGCCAAATTATAGGCAAGCAGAACAGCACACAGTAACAGCTTTGCTGACTTGTCCAAGCCTTGAACAGGGTCATCTGCATTTCTTGGTTCTTAGACTTCTGCTTACACTGTAGTTTCTGGCATTTGTGGTGTCTAATGCAGCAAGGGGTGAAAAATCCAAAGGAGAGGAGTGCACGGAAAGTGGAGGAGAAGTAGACTAAAGCAGGATGGCTTGATTTTAAGATTCCCCAGTATCTTCCTCAACTGGCAACACCTCTGTGTTCTACTCACTTTAGAATCCTGTATTAGCTTTGTTTGACTTCATTTATTTCTTTAGGTTCATTATTAGTCTGCATCTGTTATATAATCTTTCATAAGGACATATGCACAAATCACTTTTATGGATGATTCAAGTTCAACTATTCTGATTTCACACATATTCCAAAAGCTGAAAGCTTCTTTTGTTAAAACTGAGCAATAAAGTTTTAAGAGAGAAAAATCAACTTGGCATAATGCATTTTAAACATCAGCATGCATGCAGTTATCTGAGCAGGTGGCATAAGTATGTTTATCTCTGCCCGTTTGTCTTAACAAATAAATAATTATTATTTTCTGTTATGAAGTCTTTTTCTTTTGTAGAGAAACACAGAGTGTTGTATGTTATAATTTTTATATTCCAACTCCCTCTTAGTAAGGGTCCTATCATGTATGTTTAGTAGCAGCAGAACAATGATTCCTGTTAGGGAAGATGTAATGATGCTCTCATTTTATGCAATTCAACTTAGTAGAGTGCGACTTTGAGGACAATAGAAAATGATTTATTTCTGTCACAATGACAAAGAAGTCAAATTTCTTTACCTAGACTATTTGGACTGACAGGCTGTCAGAAGTGGTTCTCCTGATCCAAAAATGAGAATCTTATCGACCACAGAATAAGAGAATAAACTTCTGACCTTGAATGACCTCTTTATATGCTCTGTATGCCTTACCTTTATATGATCTGTATTAGTTTTTAGGTTCAGTTTCAGACAGTTTGACCCTTCTCATATTTTTGCTTCAGAACGATCCCTTAAGTTTTAAAAACCACTGATTTCTCTTTGTTTTCCTACCCATCTGTTGGGCATTTTATCTGCTTAAGGAGAGAGTTTAGGTGCACAGAAACCTTGTGTGTTCCCATAAGTCCAAAGAGCAAGTTCATAGTCTTTTCTGCTCAGGATGTAATCCCGTGTTTGGAGGTAGAACTTCCTACTAATCCCTTCTATCCAAACAGGACTAGTCTTCCGGTCTTGATTTCAACTTTGGAAGATTTTGCATTAGAAGCTTTAAGAATTGCATTCAACTTTCATTTGCCTTCAGGTGACTACTAGGTTGAATATTTTGAAACTGCATTGTGTCAAATGCCTAAAGAAAAGATCGATGTGTAATGGAGATGTGATTTCTCAATTAATCCCAAGCGGGCAATAGATTCGGGTAAAGCTTCACCTGCAAAAGATTGGAGGCAAGGTTAGGACTTCTTGAGTGGGATCAGTCTGGCTAAATATAGGTGTCTACCTCTTGAGCTGGCTGTCCAGACTCAATCCTAGCCTAGTGGAGGTCTTGACAGTATAATCCATGGAGTTTGTATCTCCAGTGTTATGTCCACTTTTTGATGGGAAGAACTGTGAGGAAAATAAAGCAGTTGGGAGCCCTGTCAGAAATATGAAACTCTGCTGAAATCACACTGATTATCTTTTGCGCTTATTCCAGACAATATAACTAGCTGCTAAATGTAATTTACTACTACGTATGGCAGTCTGTGACATAAGATCTACACTTTTGAATATTTAATTCAAATAAGGAGCTTTAATTCCTAGACTTATTCATAATAACGATACTATAGGCACTAATAAATGAACATTTATTACTTTCTGGGACTGTAGAATGGGAAGACTTAATTAATTTTGAAAAAGCCTTTCCTGTGTCATGTTTTTTAGGTGGTTTGACTCAAATGTAGTTGTATTTATCATTTCACACATTCAGCTACAGAATTCAAATGTAATGTAATCACCAGATCTAATGATATAAAATGAGTATCAATCTAGTAAATTATGTTATTCACATTGTGCAAACCAAACTCAGTCATCGTGTAACATATAACTTTCCTGCTTTGTTTCCACTTTGTGTAACCAGCAGAAAAATAACATAATTTTATGCATAGTAGCTATCAATTAAAAATAGAATACATGAAGTATATTGCCTGCCATTTGTGCTTCAGGAGTGTTAATTTTATAATGTTTGGTAACCAAAGCAAAGTAAGAAAGGAACATAAAGAAAGTCAGTTATATTCTTCTACTGATTTGAATTTAAAATCTTAGGCACTCAGCTGATTTACAGTACTGTTATGCATTGACATCGTTTTGTCCGTGAATCTGTGTCAACTCACTACTGCCTTCTGATCTATAGTTCTGCTATACTTATGGTCTATTTTGTCTTTCATCTTTTTCTTTTTAGAAGATTTGACCATCATATGCACTTGAGATGTGAAGTTGCAACGAAAAAAAGATAGTGTGAGTACATAATTGCTGAATACGTTTTGTCTTACTGGTTTTTACTAACATACCTCCACAGTTAGCACATTACCTTTAATATATTTAGTTGATCACCTTTGTTATCAATCTATTACAAATAAATTCTGCTTAGTCATATCCTGCTAACTGAGATCACAGCAAGTATTCAGATTTCACTAGTTCTTACAGATTTTGTAACGAAAAACTACCTGTAATTGCTATGGATGCTCTATATCATATCAGATTTTCTTTAGGTAAAACTACTCCTGCATCTACAGCCTGTAATTTACGTACATTTACAATTCACTGTTGAAGATTCTTACTAAAATCTTATTAAATATTCTACAAACAGCACTGAGCACAACAATGCATCCATACTTTTTTCAAAGTACAGTTTAAAAGAAAATACCACAGAAATACTGGTGCATTCAAACCTGGCTGGTCAAACAGAAATTTCACTTAGAGAAATTCAAATAAGTCCATAGAACTTATAGATAAATTTACTAAAATATTTAAATATATGTCTTACATAGATATATCTGTTTGATATTATCTTATTTAAATAAGATACAATAAGGAAAATTTAGAAATTATGTGTTTTGCATGTATATTGATGTTTACTGCCTTTGATATATTTAATGTAACAGAAAGAGTTGTTCAGAAAGATCTCACCAGCTGTTACACTGTTGGTGCACTTAGCAAACTCCACAGAAGGTACTACACCAAATATATTAAAGTAAGGTTTAATGTTCTAAATACAGTTCTCAGCTTTGACATGATCTAGCATCCACTGCAGTAATTTGAAGACTTAAAACAGTTTCACTGCATTTTAAAACAGGCCCCAGGCTCAGTGCTTCTTTCACCCCACTTTTTCTAACAACAAAAGAATGTAAGAAATGTCTAACAAAAAGCAGACTAATTTGTCCATCTCCTTAACTATTTTGTATCCAGCTATGATAGTTTTGAAGAAAAGTAGTAAGAATCAGATTGTGTAATGGTGTAAGAAACACCCATATTTCTGCCCAAGGGAAGAAATGTATTCCTTATAGGACCTTATTATAAATTTTGTCCTAGCAAATGTTACTGCATGTGTTATCCCTTTTGAGCTTGACCTTTCTCCTTCCACATCTGCCAGAACAGGAGCTTATTCTGGTGAATAAGGTTAATTACACATTAGACACAAAATCTTAGTAGCCTTTTAAATGTTTAGAAATCAAGGGCCAATGTCCTTTTCTGGACTATTAACTACACTGACCACAGGTAAAAGTAAGGACAACTTTGTTTGTTTTTTTCAAAAACGGAAACAGAATTACTTTATTTCAACAGTATGGAACCACAGTAATGGAGCCACACTAACTCATACATTCAGGAGCAAGCTTATCAACTATATGTTTCATTTACTGCTTTATCCAGTTTTTGGTGATTGGAGGATTAATCTCACTTTTCTTCAGTTGACTCCAGAATGCGATGTATATTTGCAAATGTTGCATGAAGTTATTTTAGAATTTCTGTATGTGTTTTGCATGGGGAAATGGCAAGTATGACATTTCCTGTGGCTTAAAAAGAACATATATTTATAGCTCTGAATTTCCATAGGATGCATTGTTTCTGTAACAAATTTCTTGCATGAATACATGCTCTCTATGAGACTGAAATAAGAATATTTCTTGATTGACAATGTTTCCTTTTGGCATTCTCACATATATCAAATGGGTCCATGATTTTATTAGCATCAGATGATCTGTATTTTTGAAAATGGCAAGGGCAAATATTAAAAAAAAAAAAAAAAAAAAAAAAAAAGATAAATAAAATTTTAGGTCTATTCTTTGTTGAGTCTTCAGAAAAAAAATTATGCAGTCTCAGAAGTGGGATAGGAAGTATGATTTCCTTGCAGAAAATTCAGCCAAATTAATGGAGTATGAAGAAAGAGAAAACTAAGGTTCCATTCTTGAACAGTCTTGTAAGAGTCAAGATTCAAGACTGTACGCAGCCTGTTCGTATTTGCTTTCTTGGCACCATGGTTCAGGAGGTAGGAAGGCTTTATAACCACTGATGTCTCCTGTAGGGTGTTGTAGTGCATAGCTGAGAAGTGAGAACTTACCTTTGTATGCTGGTTTACAGCCTTACCCTAAGATTAATAAGTAATGCTTCTTCACTGGGCCTTTCTGGGCTACCTAGTTCTCCTCTGAATGTAAAGGGAGCTTAAGTACGGCAGTATCAGAACACTAAGGTTGCTTACAAATTTTTTCTTATGTTACTAGCAATGTTTATTTCACATTTCCAAATTGCTTCCTTGAGCACTTAGGCTGGCAGTTCACGTGAGGCTTGATCTTACAGGGGCAGGGTGCTCTGGCAAAAGAAGCCATACATCCTTTCCTGTTGATGTGTCTGTATCTCCCAAGCACTCCATCCCTTCTGTAACACCTTCATGCCAAGAATTGTATGGAAACGAATTGAAGAGACCTTGGCCTACTGCTGCTTTGTTTTTACATAACATTTCCAATGTATTTTCTCCCTTTGCTGTCCATTAATTCTCCAGTAAACTGAGTCCATTTAGTAGAAGAGAGTCTGCCACTCCACCTTGAATTTGATGGTGTTGCATAACCTAAGTTCACTTTCAACCTGTTTGTGCAAAGAATTTTGGCTACTCCACGTATTCTCTAATACTCGCTTCAAGTCAGCTGCTTCCATGAATGAATATTAAATGCACTTGGCTTCTATTACAAGAAGCAGTTGCAAAAAGGCTGAGAGCACAGTCAAAGAGAATTTGTTGTGTAATATGAATAAATAGCTTCTCAGATACTTCAGTCTTATATAGCTCTAGTTAATGAGAAGAAATCCTTTCATAAATACCTGACCCCCTTCTGGAAACCCAGAAGTAGTACTAAAAATGTCATTAAGAAGAACCCAGACCTTTTCTTCTCAATTTCTGTAAAATCAGAATAATTTAACACGTCGGGGATTTGCTCTAAATCTGCACTGTGATGCACATCACAGAAAGACTAGAAGACACAAAAAGAAAAAGACTAAACCTGGTAAAACAAAAGGACAGTATTATTTTGTTATACCAGTATCCTGGTATTACAAAGGGACAATAACCATTTCTATCCTTCGTATTTAAAAGTCTGTGATACCCAAGCACGTAACCAATAGAGGTCACTATTAACAGGGAAATGTAAGAGATTCCTCAGAGGAAAGCAAGACAGGGTTAACGCGGGGCTATCCGGCCGCAGCCAGCCGGATCTGGGGGCTGGTCCCTGGGCCGCGAGTGAGTCATCAGACTGCGAGGGGCCAGCAGGACCCTCCCGGGGCGCGCTGCCAGCAGCCAGGGGGCTCCCGGGGTTCTGAGCCACATCCACCCACTGCTCCATTAACTTGTTAGGTGGGAGTATTTTAATGCAAATTAAAAAAAAAAAGAAAAAAAGTATTTATTCCCAGTATTTGATTTAGATTAACCTTTCAACTGTACTTTCAAACACTGCCTTTGTGATTATCTGAGCAAATTGACAGAGGCAGGGGTGCAGAAAGGATGAATTCCTGTAGGTTTGTATTGTTTATCTTCTGCTTTATCATATGTGATTATTGAATCTGCAATTTCGAGTATTTTAACATTGAAACAGCCGGTTAGTTGTTATCCTCTGTGAATTTGCACAGCTCGTGCAATTCAGTAGGTTAAGAATATCACTGCTTTGGAAGACATAAAAAGTGGGGAGGGGAAGGAAAGAAAAAGCAACTGAAGGCTGAGGTATGAAAAAGCTCATCTTCAAGACTTCATGCAGCTAAAGAGGAGGTAAAAGGGACCTCCTTTACCATTAACATTACCAAACTATTTTAACACTAAAGGCAATCTGTCATTTTGTGTAAATTCTCTTCTGCTTCTATAAACACAGCCGTAATCAATTAAAGACCGACTTGTGAAGGAGCTATTGTGTGCAGTTCCATTCAGACATTGCTGAGTTGTCTTTTAGACAGCCTGTGGGGAAACACTGGTAAGGTGATGGGAAAGTTCAAAGTGCCTAACTTTTCAATGTGGATTCTGTTATTGAGACCTTTTTCTGTCTGCTTTTTTCATATTTCTTATCATAGTTGGCGTTAGAAACGAGGAGATACTTCTATATCATTTTGGACATTTAACATTTTTTACATGTGCTGCTTGGGAGGTTCTGCAAATATTTTAAATTATTCTCTAGTGTAATTCCTTGAGGGACTTATGCATAGCAACAAATCTATTTGTTTGAAAGTACTGAAAGAACAAACAAACGCTATAGAAACTATTCATGCATATGTACATGCATTTATAATGTGCGCATGGACTCAGTTCCCTACTAATATGACACCAATCTAATGCAATTTTGTGCAGTGAAATATAACCTGACTTACTGTAGAATGAGGATGAGAATTAATTTGCTTGGCACAAGCCCTTCAAAAAATTAGAGTTCAATTTCATATTAAATGAAAGGGTTGAATAGATCATTCTAATGTATCAAGTTATTATAGAAATATATATATATATTGTTTTATTACACCTGATCACATGTGCCTTCACAGTTAAGGAATGTTACCAATATTTTCTGAAGCAACCAAGATAAAGAAAATCAAAGGAAAATCTTTACCTTGGTCATTTTATTCTCTTTATTTTTGTTCAGTGAAGGCAAATGTAAGGCTAAACAGAAAAATATATATAGGGAAATTAATTCTCACTCTCCTTTTAATCACTTTTTTTTCCCCACTGAGAGTTGGTATGGATTTTAGGAACATGAGCAAAGACTGATAAAATGAAATAAAAGTGGATTTAAGAATTTTCCCCATCTATTTGCATTTGAAGTAACAATAAGTATTATGAAATTTTAAGAATAGGCCATTAAAAAAAAAAAAAAGAGAGAGAGAGAAGGTATCTAAAGACACGTGGGAAAAAAGATAACGGGTTGGTCATTTCTGTACAGTCTGGATTTCGTGTTTTCTGATGCATTTGATTTTCAATCCCTTGTCAATCTTCACCATATGGGTAGAGGTAAGATTCTCCTAGATAAATATATTGTCCTCTAGAAATTTCTAAACACACTTCCCAGGAACTCAAGAATGACAGCATCTTATTCTAGGAAAAAAATCACTTCAAATTTTCATTAGGCCAGTCTTTTGGCATTAATTAGATGATTTTGGTGAGATAATGAAAGAAGAAAGTGGGAAGATCATAAATAAATTATCTCGCATAAAATACACAGAAAATAAATCATAGACTATGACAGATGTACTTCTCTTACAGTGCTTTAGCATCTAGCAATTAAAAGGAAAATGAGCAGCAGCTTTTCTTAGGGCACTCAGAACAGATAGAAACCCAGTCGTGTGCTATGCTAGTGCTAACCAGCAAACTTTCTAAACTTCATTTTTCTCTGAATGACAGCTTTTTGGAAGTTATACAGGAGAGCTTTGGTACATATTCCAGGCACTATGTAGATGAGTCAGGACACCTTAACTAAATCCATTCATTACTCTATCCCCAGTGGGACAGGCAAAAGCTGCCAATTTGATGTTGGTAACATGGATGCTGCATTAGGGAATTGGCTAAGCCTGCCAAAATTCATTCCTGAACTTTAGCAGCCACAAAAGAGTATTTTTCTGTCGTCTGTAATTGATTCAGAGCCAGGTCCCAAAAGGACAAGCTTCCTTTTGTGTGCCATCTATACGAGGGTCTAAGGACACACAGTGCTGCAACTTTTTTTTTTTTTTTTTTTTTTTTTTAGCTAGATCACTGGAAACATCTTTAAAAAGAAAGGGGAAAAAATCATCTAAAATGTCATAAAAATTCCTGAGTTTTTCAAGATACATTATTTATTAGCTTTAGCACTGCGTTCTGGTCTATACTTTGAGAAAACAGTCAGTTTATTATATCCTGAAAATTTAATGTCAATGAAATGTTACCATTTTGAGATGAAATGAAGTCTGAAACCAAAACTGTATGTATGTATGTATAAATAAATATATTTATACAAAAAATAAAAATTTCAGAGCTTCAGCTCACTGAGCACAGTACTTATTATCATTAGTTCATATTCAGGTCAGATTTCTCCTTCCTTTGAAAAACAGGTTGAAAAACCCGTTGAAGACTTCTCCCTTCTTCCCCTCACCCAATCTGGTTACAAATTTACTGAAATTATTCATCCTTACTTTATGTTTCACATTTGCATGTTCTGTAATTGCTGTGTAATGTATTAAAGGTTTCATGACACTAGACTAAGTACTGCTAACATGGATTATGAAAAGCTATACAGCTTGTTAGAGTCATCAATCCATCCTGGCAACATTCTCAACTCATTCTGTAGAAAACATCCCAGAGATTTAGCTAGTAGGACTCTCAGTAAAACTGTTGGCCAGCCCAAGTAGATTTTTGTAAAAACAGTTCACCTGTGTGCTTGTGTTTAAATGGTTTAAAGAGAATATTCTCACAGTTTGTATTATCAGTTTTCACCTATTTGTTGAAGTAGGAATCATCTGTCTGATTTCAAGTACATTCCCTGTATCTTTTCCTTGTATTGAGGTACAAATATATTCTAGAAGTGCTTTTAAAAAATGCTTATTAAACATACAAGTCCATTCACATGAAAGCATACAAGTGCTTCAAATGCTTAGGATAGAGACAAGAACAGAGAAATCTGTGTCTGGAGGGCTAATCATAGTTCAAACTCGATGGTTTTAGTGGTGAACCATTCCTTCTCCTTCCCACCCACTCAGCAGGAATAAGCAAAAGAACCCAGAAAGGGTGAGGCCCAGTCACTATAAATGCTCAGATGTTTAATGAATGTGCCATGGCTTTCACCTACAAACTGCAAGGCCTTCTCAAGCAGACTCCAAATTCCTGCTGAAATGAAGACTTTCTTTCCTGGACTAGGCCTGGCATTCCTGTGAAACAATGGCCCTTTTCAAGTAGTCTCTGAAATTTCACAGGTGAAGGGAACAGGGCAGTCATTTGATCCCAACCACAAGGAGCCTGTTAGCATTTTTTAAAGTGAAGACAGAGTCTGTCATGGAAGCACTGGCAAAACTGGTTAGTGACAGAAAAAGGCAATCTAGACCCACAGCTCACGGGAGCCCTGTGAAGCATTAATCAGTTTGTCTCTTAGCTCATGCTACAGCTTCTTTTTCAATTTTTTTCAAGCGTGGGCAACACGGCCTGCAGAACTCAGGAGACAGGTCTCTAAGTTGTATCACGAGTTGTGGAATAAAAGTTTTCCTGATTTCTTTAGTGAGAACTTCCATTTGAGAATTTACAAATTAAAGGAAGCCATTGCCAGTAGATTGTGTACTGGGGGGCACTTGAAACTAAAACATGAATTAAGGCTTTTGAAACATGCTTTAGTGGCCTTATTTCAGAAAAAAAAAAAAAAAAACAAAACAAGCAGACCAGCTTAATTCCAACTGATTGGTTATAGCAGCATTAGAAAACATTAGAAAACAGAAGTGTATTGAGATTATTTAGGAATGGGATGCTGAATACTACCCCCACATTAATTACAGAAAGCACACGGAATTTAAGAAGATTGGATTTGCAATCTCCCTCACTCCAAACATCCAAACATGGTTTGATGGCAGAAGCCTCCCAAATGATTTGACGGATGGGAGGTAAATATTCAGAACCAGCAGTTCTTAAATTGGAATGCATCACAAATTCATGTGATGGAAGATCGTTTTTGTTGCATAGTTAACAAAAAATAATAAAAAAAAATAAACAACTTACTTTTATTTATTAGTTGCATTGAGAGTTATTTTGCCTCTAAAATTCAGAGAATTTATGCATTATGTGCCTACTGAATTACAAAGCATATTATGCTTAAGCTTTTTTTTTTTTTTTTTTTTTTAGGAGAAGGGGCTACTTAAATACTCAGACTCATGAAACAGTTCAAACTTGAACAACTTCATGAGAGCCAATCTGGGTACATTAAGCAGTAAGCTAAAGTACCAGCCAGGAGACCATATACATTTTTGAGATAAGCTACGTAATAACTGGCAGGTGAGATAACAGTGTTTCTTACATGCCTCTCACATAGTCAACTGTGATCTCGGTTTTATGAAATGATTGCTTTGTAATAGTTGTTCATGGAATCACAGAAAGGTTTAGGCTGTAAGGGCCCTCTGGAGGTCATGTGGTCCAACTGCCTTGCTAAAGTAGGGCCACCAACTCATGGTTATGAGTTATGAGTGTGTCCATGTGGCTTTAGAATATCTCTAAGGAGGGAAGGTCCACAATCTATCTTAGAAAACTGTTCCATTGCTCAGAAACCTACACAGTGAATAAGTGCTTCCTGACAGAACTTGTGTTCCTCCATTTTGTGTCTATTGACTCTTTTCATGAAAGTATTTCCCAGCATTGCAGGGGAATACTTGCTTCAGCATTTTCTTCCCTTTAAGTCTTTGGACCATAATGAAAATTAGTGTCCTATTGTTTGTCTTCCACTACAAACTAGCAAACAAGCAAATATATAAATAAATAAGAATCATAGAATTCTTAGAGTTGGAAGGGATCTTTAAAAATCCCACATAGTGTCAGAGAACAGATTCATGTTTAACATTTTTTGAAAAATCAATGAAGAAACACATTTTCTCAAGTGCAAAGACAATGATATCAATTAGCTTAACTAAAAGCCAGTTTAACAGTATTGCCAGTCTGCATTTCTATCTTGCACCCAAATTTTACTCTTTGACAAAATGCAGGGTTTCCATCTTTTGAAACACATTTACCATTATCTTATACGATATCATTTTTTGCTCCTAAGTTTTCTGTATGCATGTATACACTTTACTCACCGTCAGGAGGAGATGAAACCACATTGATATTTGAAATAACAATTAAAATAACGTAAACAGTAAAACTTTTCTAATTGTACTAAAAGCAAAAATGCTATGCCGTGAATTTGCATCTGCTTTCCTAGCCTGTATCCTTTAGCATATATTTTCCCTGATTACATCTGGCTATATATGTTCCCTGTGTTTTTTTGTTTGTTTTTGTTTTTTTTAAGAGACTCTATCTACTTATTCCACAGAATTATGAATATTGACTCAACAGTTTAAAAAACAGAGTTCACTTGAATGACACAGACAGGAAAACCAGTTTGATAACTATGCAGAATCTAGCAAACAAACCCTCATGCTCAGTACTTTTCTTCCTTTATGAGTCAAAGACAACAGAAATTAAAAAAGCTACAGCGATTACTGCAACAGCTCTGTTGCATTGCTCTGCAAAGATGCGTGCTGTAAGCAAGAAATATATGACTCCACTGTTTTGGAAATTAGCATTTTTTCACTTCTGGACTTAGTTCCTGCTAGTGACTGTGAGATTAACAGCAAGTTTTTCTGTACCTACCAAGAATTTGAGTGTTTCTACACTATTTCAAGGCTAATTCTTTTAGTAATGAATGAATCAAGAGATAAACAGAGTATACTGAACAGGACTGAGATGGCTAGGTGTATTTAGTGGACAAAAGGATTATTGGTTGCAAGGAACTTGGTTGCAAAAAGAAAGGACTTGAAAAACTTTGGGCATATTCTGATGTGTATTTTCCATTACCCTTCTTCAGAAGCTGAAGTTGTATCTAAAACCTTGCCAACTTTCAATTAAGCCTTCAAAGTGGAAAACAGAGCTTTTCTAGAATGAAAAATGTTATGATTTATGTTAAGGAGCTTACATTCTCAGACTTTGCATCCATTGACATACTGCACTTCCAGCCATTGTTTATAAGGCCTAAGCCTCTCTAAACATATCTCGAGTTCTGAATTATATTCCCAGAATGTCCTAGTCTACTTCATTCTTTTCTGGTCCATTTCATTAACAGAATGATTCCCTTTTCTCAGGAATAAATTGATACTTAGAAAAAGTCAAGTTCACACATAAGCTGATTGAAGAACACTTAAATAGAAAAATTGAGGCAGTTCATGCAATTAAAATGAGAAACAATTACACTGGGTAACCAACAGGACTTACGAGCAGTCTTGTACTTAAATGGGGAGAATGTTTTTCCATTTTCAGTCCTGAAAATTTCTTGAATTAACAGCATACATATTTATAGCCATTACACTGAGGTGTTCAATCCAAAGTGAACTATAATCACCAGAAAAACTTCTGAAGGAAACAAAAGTTTCTATAACTTGCTATTTTTAATTCCCATCTTCTTCTCTCACAGCATTTGTACACAAGGCCTTCTTATGGATTTTCTTAAATTCACAGAGTGGAGGCGTTCACTGATGCGCATTACTATGTAAACATACCAGCAAACATAGGATGGGCACGATGCCCTATAGTGCCTGATGGTATTGGCTGGAATATTGATAGGCCCACATTGAGTTCTCATCAATTAGCTTTGCCATTGTGAGCTTACCAACTACATAATCAGTGGCGCTTTCGTTACCGTTGATGAATATCTGGAAAATTATTTGGTCTTCTATTCCACAATGCATCTGGCATACTTTGCTATTACTTGAAAAAACTACGTCTGGCTTTGTGCCTAATCTCACACATGACAAAAGCTGAAAATCAAACCCTAGGTTTCTGCCAAGTATTTAGAACTGCCTCTGCATCAGTAGGCTCAGTAGCAGCAAGTGCTGAGGGCCCAGAAAGTGATCAGTGTGGGCAGGATGAGAAATGCCTCTTGGGTAGACAAGGACCAAGAGAGTGATGGAATTTGCTTGCAGGACTTGTAATGAGGTCTTTCCAAAGAAAGTGGGTCAGTCATGCAACCCTCACAAAGGCTGGTACAGTCTCCCACAGGGAGAAGATTGTTTTATACAGGTGCTCCACCCATACTGGCAGAGAAACAGGACTTACTGACACAGGGAGGGACCAGTTGGTGGTCAGCTCTCCCTGGGACCAGTCTGGTTGAAAAGGCTGGAAGCACTTGCAGAGGTATGTGAAGCAAAGAATGGAGTTAGAACGTGAATTATATTTTGCTTCAGAACTGAATAACTAAGGTATTGGGAAACACAAAGGACTTTTGAATGAAATGAATAGTTCTTTTGGCAACCTTGCCTTAGCACAGGAAATCCTCAAGATATTTACATCAGTGTCACACCTTAGAGTTCCCTTTCAATTTTTCTGCAAGTCTACTTTTTGGTCTTGAGTTTGAAGACGGCTTGTGGCACTGAAGAAAGCAGGAATACCTTGCTATTTGGGGTATCATTAATCCCATTCAGCTTCTTAATTTGTACGTGTGGAAGTTGGTTTTTGCTTGTTTACTGGAACTCTGCTTCACCACATTGCTGTTTAATTTGGCAGCTTTATCATTTTGAAAGAAAAAAAAAAAATGTAGATCAAGAAACTGATGAAACAAATAGAAACTTCATTGTAGTCAATGCTTTCCAGGGAAAATAAACATCATGAGATGATTTCAAGAAAATTAACATGATTATTTTGCTGATTAGTAGTTAAAATCTAAGTTGATCCTACCAGATAAGGCTAATCAGAAATATTATGCTGAGTTTTGCTTAAAGTAACTTCCTCTTTTTATTCTTTTTCTTCCCGAAGTTCCCACTATTTCAGAAGCATGGAACTGAGTATATCTCTTGCTTTAACTTTGTGCTTCTGCAAGGTTTATCAATTAAAACATGAAAATATTACAGCAGGACTTTAAAAAGCAGTTTCCTGTAAGCAGATTTTTTCCTTTTCCCTTTGCATTCTCCTTAAAAGAAGGAAATTGTAAATCTTGAAAAGGCTCTGTTCAAGGCTTTGTAGGGATTAAAGCTTGGAGTAAGACAAGTACAGATGATATCAGTAATAACTTTGGCAGAACATACTATATATTTGTGTTCTTGGTTAAGCACACTATGCCTGTCTGCTAGCAAACACTTCTGATATTTTCCTTTACTACCCTAAAGAAGTTATTCTTAAGTTTTGAGTGCCAGCCACTGGAGATGGGCTAAATTTGCGGTACCCAATACCTCCATAGAGCACCAAAATAACCACATGAAACCTGACCCACACAAAACCTCAAAAAGGCAGAGCTGAATGTGTGCTGCTCAAACCTGAAGTGTGCCCTCTCTTCCCACCCCTGCTACCAGCTCTCTCCATCTCCTGAAGCTGTAAATAGAGTTATTCATGCAATGGAGACAGGGAAATAAGTTATAAAAATCTTCCAGTATGTAATGATACCTCCTACAGTGCTAACCACTGTAGTAATGATGAGAAAGCTACATCTGTCATGTACAAACTGTCATCCTTTTTACTGTATATTCCTTTTTTTTTTTTTTTTATCCTTCCATGAGCCTTAACATCATGAGAACAACTCCCATAGGGTCTAGTGGCCAGCAGCTTTCTCCCATCATGTTTAAGTATTTAAACATGTGTAAGCATTTTTCAAATAGAGCCTTATATACTCCAGTAGTACACAGCACTTTAATTGTCCCTTTGCCTTTCTCTTCATGTGCTATTTTACATGTTGCTCTAAAGACTCTTTGGATCATGGAACACTGTCTGCCTGCATGTGTATGTAAGTAGAGCTAGGTTTGTTGTGAACACCACAGAAAATTTTAGTAACTCTGTCCTGCAGAATTGCGTAGTCAAGATTGTGTTAACTGACATCCAATTGAAGGGTCAGTTTGCAGAAGCAAATGTAACATTATGGTCAAAGCTAAAATGAGTTTTTCTAACAAGATCAGCTCTCTTCCTGGTGAGATGTTATGCTCTGAAGTATAAATATCTTAGCTAGTTTTCCCTTATTTTTTCCTCTCACCTTTCTTCCCTTTCTCTCCTTATTGGAAGCTATGTAAGAAATCAGTGCTGATGACAGTGCAGAGAGCACAGCAATTATTGTCCTATTCATGTTTTACAAACTGTGTTGAATATCTTCAGCTGTTAAATAGCTAGATTCTAGACAATCTATAGGTAACATCAGAATAAAATTGTCTTATCCATCTGTGAGAATGTGAAACAAATGATCTCTGAATCAATTTCAGATGTAAAACAGTCATACTTGTTTAGATAAGCTCAAGAACATTTTAACTGAACATTATTCTTTGTCAACAGTTGAAACGTAGTTAAGTACTGGAGCCTCTCCTGTCGTGAATGACACTTTTTAAAGCAAAAATATTGAAACGTGGTCTGACTCTGGAATGTATCTTCTGGTTTTTTAAAGACCAGAAATGCAAAATAAGGATTGGAGTTTCTTCTGACTCTTACCAGTTACATTTTAATTGCATTTTCTCACAATGTTCATCATCTGTGTTAACAAAGTAAGGTAGCTGGTTTCTACTGATATACACATGAAGCTGTTTGTGGGACCCTTGTATTGATTTAAATCAAGCTCATAAGCCCATGCAGATTTGACTATGTTTTCCAGGTAATTCCAACTATGAGAGCTGCAAAAAATGGAATATCCTGGTGCATAGCAAATAAAATTTGAAGTGTCACATATTTTTTAAGAAGAAGGAAATAGAGAGCATTTAATGTATCACATCTGAAAGAAAACACATCATTCTAAACTTATGACCACATTTATAGTCTTCGGTAGAAACACTATTCTGAAAATACTCTAGTGTGGGTTAAAAATTGAGAAAGGAGTAATATCCCATTATTTTTACTTTCTTGTGTTGTTCATTTGAATACTTCAAAAACCATAGAATTTTAGTCTTAAAAGTAACGTGCAATGCTATTACATTAAGAGTTGTCAAAAAACTGCAGGAGAACATGACTAAAGCCTTTTATCTCATCCACTTTGAAAATTCACAAAGGCAATCATGTTCAACTTCATAAAAGAAGAAAAGAGCAGGCAAGTGGAAGCAACTCAAAGCCTATTTCACCTCTGATTCCACACAAATGGAATTGTTGCCTCAAATTGTGCAAAGTACAAAATTATGCAACCAACACAAGGCCATAGGTTTTAACTGAGTGAGGACTGTCTTAGTAGCCTGTTATTCGTTCTCTTTCTCTTCTTGCTCATGGGTATATAGCGGCTCCACTGTTCCAGGAGCTAAACTAGAATCTGCTTTTCTGGAATTGTAGCAGGATTCCCCTAGTCTCCTCAGTTCTTAGAAAGCCCTTTCAAGAAGTCTTCTTGAGGATTCACTGAAATGGAAAATTAAATAAGCCTCTCCAGATCCTCAGTTCTCCCAACCTGGAAGAAAAAAAAAAGATCAAATTGGGAAGTACAACTTTGTGGCGATATTAAAGAAAGAGCAACCTCTTAATCTTCAAGTGGTGTTTCCAGATAAATATTAAAACAGCTACCATGTAGATAAGGCGGGACAAAGCATATGGGGAGACATACTGTATCTGTCAGACTGTTGGTATTCATTTATCAAGTCTCCAAACTATTTTTCTAACAAGATTCAAATTTGGACTAGATGATCATGTGTCTTTTCCAACCTTAATAATTCTATGAACACAGAGATAAAAACAACAATATTAAAAAGCTTCAACAAAACTTAATTTCACAGCTTATTAGCCCAGTATACCTTTGAGACTCCAAATGCTGAAAAGAATAAATATTACTGGGTCTCCAAATAAGACTCAGAATTGAAATTACTTGACATAAAGTCCTTGTTCTGCCTTCAGAAATGTCTGCTTTGATTTTCCTCTTTGTAAAATAACACGTTTGTCAGTGCACATGCTTACACATGCATAAACACACACAACGTGAGTGGATGCTAAGTAAATAGCCCTATGGAGAGGGAGTACAATATTTCACTGACTGCAGAATGAAGCCCAATTTTATTGGCAGACTTCAATGATGCTAGACAATAAAACATTTGTAAGTTTTGCTGCAGACAGTCTGGCTGGCAGTTTAGCAGCTCTTAATTTATTGTGAATAAATAATTTCCTGGAATCTCTGAGGGGTCATTTTAATGAAAAAAAAAAAAAAAAAAAAAAAAAATATGGCACACACAACAGTTAGTATTTCTGGTTCAAAACAACGGAAGACAAAAAATGTTAAAACTGGAAACATTAACAACAACACCACCAACACAATGATATCAAAGATAGTATTCTGTAAATGTCAAATCTCCCAGTTTTGCATTGGTTTTACACACTGATAATTTGTGTTTACCTTGTTTTTCTATGAAAGGCATACCAAATAACATCTGTTTGCTGTTTTTCTGTGTTTTTTCTTAGTTCTAGTCAGAGAGGCTGTGCAGGTTAAAAAACTCCTGTATTTCTGTAGAGTATATTTAGACTTTGTTTTTATCCTGCCTGCCATAAATTATTACTTATAGCACAACAGTGATCAGACCGGTTTGAAAACCAGAGCAATCTTGAAATTGAAACAAATTTTAAAAGACTAAAAAACAACTTCAGAATGTTAGAAGCCAACTGTAAAAATATAGACAGAGTCAATTAGTTGATTCAGTTCTGCTGCCATCAGCAAGAAAAAGCTTTAGTTTCCACAGTTGCTGAATACATTTTTCCATGAGGCACCTCACAGTTCCTGCCAGTGAACCATATATTCTTACTGCATTTGTTTAAGTTCTTCTTACCCTGATGAACACAAAAGATTTTGAAGATGTAACTAAACCAATGAAATTGGTAGAAGAATATTATCAATAGCATCACATATCTATCATCATTCCCAGAGACTACCACTTCAAGCTTCGTCAATACTTGCATAAATATTCTTAGAATCCACAGAAATATAATAAAGCTAGAACTTTTATAGGTAATAGGGACTGAAACAGAAAATGCTGGGTTATTTTGGGCCATACAAGTAATGAGATCTATAATTAGTTGGATTTTTTTTTTTTAATTTACATATATATATTATTTACACAGCCTAATGTCACTGTGTGGATACAACCTGTGAAACTGCAAAGTAAACTTCAGAATCAGCAAAAAGGCTACACGTACTTTGTGTAACCAGATAGCATAAAAAAGTTAAATTTGTTTTTAAATAATAACTTGATGAAATCATATTATTCGTGTAGAGAAGCTATATGGTACTCTTTTCCCGCATAGTTACTACTTCCTTTTCATTGTCACTCATTAGAGTGGAGCTATTTCCTATTTCAAGTGCAAAAAAATCATAATACCATCAGTGCTCCAGCATTTTTAAACATTTATGTATGAAAATTGACAATAAGCAGTAGCAGGCTTTCTCCTGTGCCCTCCTAGAGGGCAGGAGGTAAATTAGGTAGATTATACCTGCTATTAGCTGCTGCCACATCTATTGCTGTCATTTGGGACTAATTGCACATGAACTATTACCAATACCAAAAGATTCTTCCCTCTACTCATAGAGGAAAAATTTTATTTCCAACCAGCGGCAGCACTTTCAGTCCACTGAACATCCCAGGTACGAGCCATGGTATTCTGATTCCTTTTTTGTCTACCTCCTTTTATGTTGTTGAGTACTTTGTAAATTCAACGTGACAGAAGTGATGAAATTTTCTCATATAAATATTTCATCCAGGCCTAAACATATCTTTTCTCCAATTCCCTTGTTACTGAAACAGTACTCTTACTCTCCTGGTATTTGCTTAGTAGCGTAATATATACAAACTCAGATTATACTTCAGCCTTCTAAGAATTCCATAGGACACATTTCCTACCTCATAGGCACTTTGAGAATGAGCATGTATACTGCTAAAATGATGTGGGTTTCATGATTTTATATTTCAGTATGTGATGCAAGAATAATGCATTTCAACATGGAATTCACATTCCATTGGCATTGTTTTCCAGTAGTATGATTTTGTACTGGTTTCAGCATAGCTTGAAGAATAGCATAGTGCTCAGTACCTCATGAATGAAGTTTTCTGGATACAATGAAGTAAATCTGTGCTAGATGTCACAAATTTAAACTAAACTCAGGATTAAAATGTATATCACTCCAAGTATTCATAACCCAAGTATTCATAATGCTAACCAACAACCTTTCAAGAAAAACAGGTATTTCAGGTAATTCTGTGATATTCAAACTACTTCTAGTTCATGAAGCACCAATAGTCAAACACATAGTGAATCTTCACTCTCACAGATAGTTCATATTCCCGAATTCTTCTAAAATTTGGTCCTAGTCAACTTCATCAGTTTCTAGGTTAACATTTATATGTTTTATAGTGTCATGAAAAAAAAAAAGAAAGAAAAGGATACCATATACATTGTACAAGTAGATCAACAGAGCCAGCTAACTTCTTATGCTGATAAATTCATGTCTATCTCATAATAAAGTCCTCTAGTACCATTCTTTTTCTAGTTCTAGATACTTTACAGTCAATAACTGTTGACTATATATTGGCTTCATATTAATTGGTATTTGCACACTAAGCTTGTAGGATACTTTCGTTTTTATTAAATATAGTACATTATAAATTATAACTTCAGTCCTAACAAGTCACATCGTTCGTTACTCAGATGAATTCCTGAGACAGACAAGAACCTCGAAGTAGAATGACTTTACTCTATGCTTTAAGGTGCTTTGTTTGGTGACTCTAAATAGCCTTTTTCCTTCATAGCAACTTTCAGAATCAGTCAGAAGATGTTTGCAAAAGAAACTTGGTACTCAGAATTTATCCTCACGCCATTTTATTGTTTTATAAATTTAAAAAGTACTTTTTAAAAAGGGGAAAAGGAGAAAACAGTCTTCACAACAGAGGCATCCAAAGATGAGAAACCTCAAAGAACTTGTACACCCCTAATTGGGAAACAAACCTGTTTTTGAACGTGTAAAAGTTGTGCCTGAAAGATCACACATTGAACACACACACACACACACAAACACAGCTGCCAGAATGAACGTTTCCATCTATTCTTTTCTGTGAGAAAAGCTTTTATTATGGTCTTTGCCGCAGCCTATTGATTTATATTACGAAAACAAAAGTGTGCTACAGTCTCCAAGACTAAGACCTGCAAAAAGCAATTCTTAAGTTTACCCAGTGCTCAGATTCACCAATTGCTCATTTAATAAAGAGTTGAACTTTGTCTAAACTCAGGAATTACTAAGCTCGCTTTCAAGTCCAAAATTAATTTTCTTTTCCCTCCATTCCCTGCCATGAGTCCTTTTACTCTATGTAAGATATGTCTATGTATTATTTTTTTTAATAAAAGTGATTTTTTCCATAAAGGATATCTGTTTGTCCACATATTTTTAGAAGGGGGCTGTGTTGGACTTTTAGCAAGTGTTCTGAAAGCCCAATATGTGGAGGACATACTATTTTTAGAAGTTTTACACTAGCAAGGATGAATGAGGACCTAATGAACGTGCAAAAATTAATCTCTGAGATATCTCAAGCACAGAAGCAAAGCTCTCTACTTACAGTGAATAGAACAATGCAAATTGAAGAAGGAATACGAAGGAAGGATATAACAGAAAAACAGATTTTCACTTATGTTCATTCTGGTACTACAAATAATAATAAAGGAAAAAATATTAAAAAAAAACACTACAAACTATTGTTTCCAATACTCCTGCAGCTGTGACAAAGATTCTTCAAGGATATTTCCAAATGAAAGAAATACTTTTATTATAATGAATGTATTTCTTATAAGAAACCATATCTGAAATCAAATTTATTGTCAGATGAGTAATTTAAGTATTTCCAGTCCTAACAGCAGACTACATATTATTTTCCTGTTCCTCTAAGGAAAAAAATACTGTTTCATTACTCAAATAAGACATCAGTAAGGAGAAATAGCTTAGGATACTGCTATGGAATATTCCTAAAAAACCCCTTGAGTTTCACAGAAAAAGAATCTTAATACGTATTTCTACATACAAGTTAATGTATGCGTACACTTACTATTTCTTTCTAGTTGGAAACAATTCTTTTGCACCTACAACATAATGAAGAATTCATGACAATAAAGATATGTAAATAGAGTTTGCATTAGGCCTTTAAAAACTAGTGTGATGTCATTCTCTAGCAGTACTGTTTTGCTCAGCATGAAGTCTTTTAGAGAAGTGTTTTCAAAGCCCTATTTTTTTTTTTAATGTATTCTTTCTGTTTTATGAGAAAGGGCAGAAAAAAGCCAAAAATGTGGAAAATTCAAGATTAAATATTTTTGTATAACCACCCTAAATGCTCATTAGTTAGTTGGCAATTTAATATTAACAATGTATTTAAAATGCAGGATTGTTCTTATGGGTCATTTTTAGACTACTTCCACATAGTTTGAGGCATGTTTAACAGCTAATCTCAAATTTTTCAATGCACCGCAGTGTGCTACATCAAGTAGACCATGCACAGAATTCTAGTATCATTAATTCTATTTTATGTTGTATTATTATTTTTTTAGAATAATACAAAGATATTCTATAAATACTAAACAAGAAACATATGGCAAAGTTGCATACTAGATTTTTGCTTTGAGGCAAGTAATATTCAAGACTCAGCATCTCTTTGAGATTGTTGAGAGGGAGTAAAATTCCTCTCTTATCTGTCCCTAACTTTCTGGAAACATACAGTAGGTATCTGTAATGATAGGAGGCTGTAGATACAGTTGTCTTTATCCAGTTTCAGATCATTCCAACAAAGGCAGCAGTCACAATTCAGTAATAAAGAAGGAAAAACTCACCCCTTTCAGAGTATCAGGACTCACTAAAAAATCCCCAAAGGAGAAAATCTCCAAGTAGCAGCAACTCACCTGCAGCTACCAGCCCTTAAATGAGGTTAGGTAGGAGTGAACCCAGGTCTACCCCTTCAGTCACGCAGGTGAGTTGCTTGTACCTGTGCTCCCAGGGCTGGCCACACCCCTTCACCAGGTGCTCAATCAAAACTGGTTCAGGCCATGACCTAACAGTTTGCATACAATGTCATATAAAGTAACATATATGAAGATGTTAATGAGGAATGGAACAGTGATTTTAACATACATTCTGTAGGAGGTTACACCAAAATGATGAAGATACAAATATAGTCCTAAGGTAGTTCTTTAATAGCTAGCAGGTCTTGTGAAAGAGGTATGTCTATTTACAGAAAAGTAACAACGTTCAATAGATTTTACTTTCTTAGGAAGGCAATAGCCTGTAACTAAACTAAGTAACGCTATCTGCTAAGATAATCATTTCCTGATTAAACACTTTAAACACTTTTTAAACACTTCTATCAAAAACTGACAAAAAGAGAGATAATGACTAATTGGTTTAGATGTGTAGAAAGGAAGATTTTGGTTAGACAGTGAAGAAAAGTTTTCAAATCATAAGAAGTTGGAGATATATTGTATTTTTTTTACTGCAAGGAATCAGTTAGGTGGGCATTCTTCAGCAGTGAAACACATATATACTCTATCTGTTTGTGGATTCTTCCAGCCATATCATAAAATTTCACATTAATTTTAAAGGGACAGCAAACACTGAAAATAACAAATTATAACAAATAATCTGCACAGAATTATCTTCCCTACATTTTCCCTACTTCTTCTGTTTCAGGTATGTACATACATATATATTGTATACAAAAACTAATAATTGTTTTAATGCCACATACCCAAGAGGGAAAAACGTACATCACACTCCAGAAGATTTTGATCTGCTTGGAACTCTGTTTTATGGTGACTTCACTGGGAGTCAAGTGGAAAAGCAAGACATTGGATCAAGTGACACTGAGTCCAGAGGGACTGAAAAGTGGCCTTGGATGTGTAATCAAAGCAATAGGGGCCAGTGTACACTTCATACAGCAGTCATAATTGCCCAAAATATGATACTGGTGTGGTTAGTGTAGTTTCTATGCACACCATCCCAAAATGATAAGGAAGGGTGAGAAAAGTCATAAAAAAAAGATTATTTTATTATAGTGATTGGAAACTATGGCTTTTAAAGCTGGTGTATGAGTCTAAGTTGTTTATCAAGGGTAAAATATATCAGTGGACAAATATTAAACAAAATAAAAATGCTGGAATTAAAACGTACAAGATGCAGACCGGAAGCAGGATTCACATTTTTAACAATGAGATTAATCAAAGTGTGGCACAAACTAGTGAGGGTTTGAGGCTCAGAATTTTAAAATGTTTGCCTGAGAAGAAGAGGGAGTCGTTACAGCTTTTTTATGTGACAAGGCAGACTAGACAAACAGAAGACTCCTTTATGCCTTTATAGAATGTAACATCCTTTTCAATGGTAAAAGTATCCCAGGTAGAAAAGAGATTAGTACAAGAGTTCTCAGTTTATTAACTGAGAAGGAGGATGAAGTACCTATAAACTGCAATTAGGAATCTTCAGCAGATCTCTGATTTTCTAACCAATGCATTAACTGCACATTTTCTGCATTGCAAACAAACCTAGAAGGAAAGTCTGCTAGTTAGTATATCTTTGCAAGCACTGAAAGTATACATTAGTACACATATGCATTATACATTACTGATGAACCACAAAAGACACATCATTTGCTCAAATTGTGTTGGACCTGTAAAGTGGAGACTCTGTCCTGTTTGTTTAACAGCACATATAGTTGTCACTCAGGAACGGAAACTGGAATCACAGTAGGATCTAGCCCCAACTGGATTTTACTGCAATGACATACAGAAATGACAAAGGTATTTATGAAACTGGAAATTACAACCCACAGGAGTCAGAGGAATTAAAAACCCTGGTGAGATGTAACATTTCTTAAGAACAATAGATTGCAACATTTTTATTCTGCACTACTTTGGAAAATTGGTTTAATAGCTCATATTTTTCATCATTCATGCGTACAATAATATGCATGTTTGTTTCCATATTAAGTCTCTAAATTCAGCAGATGAAAATGTCTTTCCTCCAGAAAATACCCTTGATTATAGATCACTACCAAAGAAAAGTAAACATGCAGTTCCGATGAATAAATGTGCTGGAAGCTAATACCTTTTGAACTCTGAATCTTTATTTCTACTCTTTATGGAAATAAACACATTTATGTTTTTTTGTTTTTGTTTTTTTTACTGCATGCAGAAAGAAAGCTTTTTTTCCTCCCCTCAACTCTTTTCACTATTCCAGCTACTGAGTGAAGCCTAATCATAAGATGCCTCTGTGTATCAAGCAGATGTTCAGTTGCAAAAGAAAATCAATGTTTGCAATACAGTTATGCAGTGTTTTTAGAATGCATTGAGCACAGTTGCTTGAAAAGCAATGTTTTGTGTCACTTTATCTGCATTTCATAAAAAACAACATGTGCCCACTTCAATTTATGGATCACCTCAATTGTCATTCCATAGCAATGTGTTTTACAGATGTCTGCAAATGAATCTTAGGCTGAACTACCTTGGCTTCTGAACCATAAGGAAGTATGATATGCTATCTGTCTGGTATTTAGATATTAAATTTTGTTTGAAGAGCAGTTAGAATCCCCTTGAATTCATTTAAAAACTACTGCATAAAACAAAACTTTTGGCAGTTGAGGTCTGACCAGTGGGTCTGACAGGTTTTCAACACATTACTTTTGGCTAGTGGTGATGTAGTAACAGCACTTTTTTCCAGTGAAGCAAACAACTCAAATCCATCAGCTCCCCCATAACACTTCAGGGCATTTTAACACTCCCAGGATCATGGTCTTTATCTGTTATTATTGAGAAGGACAGTAATGAAACAGGGGCAACTCAGGGAGCCATCCTTTCAGACTACGTCTGACACAAGCGCTGTTACATTATCTGCTTCAGTGAAGCAGAAAGAGGAGCCCATCAGGGAGCTGGCTGAGCTTTGTACTTTTCTGTCCTTCTTAAGATTGGACAAGCTAGTCTGACCTGTGGGTACCTTAACCAGCTGGCAAGAGTTCCCAAAGAACAGACTGTTAGTGAAGGTAGCTACTGAACAGCCCGAAATCTCCAGTTTTCTCTTAGCTATGGCATGTCTGCACTGCCTGCGATGGGAAGGTCACTGGTGGGAGGCATTTACACACTGACACCTAGTAAAGCACTTGTCCTCATAGGCTTATCCTCAGGATGGGGAAACGGCTTATACAGTACCTCTCTGCTCACCATTCCAAATGGTATCAAAGGTGACTTACAGATACACATACAGATTTCACTCTCTTTCTGGAGAAAATTTAAAAATAAAGAAAAAAAGTCTTCTTTGTGCTACCGTTTTAAACCACAGCCATTATCTCCATTTTATCTTGTACATTACAGTACACAGAATGCCTTCTCAGCCACAAAAAACAAAAACAAAACAAAGAAATTTAAAAAAAAAAAAAAAAAAAAAAGCAAAGCGCCAACAAGAAAAAACAAAACCTGGGGGAGGGATTAGCAAACAAGTGGAAAAGCAATATCTGGAGATAAAGAAACTGTGAAATTATGCATTCACAGATACATGGTAAATTCATATTTTAAAGACTGTACTGATGAGGCATCTGACCTATACTCACACATAGGATCTTCAACTGAAATGATGTAACTGAAATTGCCAATTACAGTTTTAGTTGGAGATTTTGTATGCAAGTAGACAACGAGGTATGGGTACTCGGGCTATGAATATTCTCTCCTTCCTATCACAAAAATAATATAGAAAAATAAATTTCAGACTTCTGTTGGCAACTGAAAATAGAAAAGCCACATTCAAAGTATCTATTAATTGCTGGACTAATACCCTGTTAAGCACTGTTGTTCCCTACTGCAAGCACAAGACAATCAGAATAAATTAAGCAATTTTTTTCACAAAATCCGTAACAGTGCTTCACAGAGTTGTGGATTAAAAACATTATTTAGCTCTTTTCTCTCTCTGTTAAAGAGAACAGAGAAAATGAAGATTATTATCATATAGTAGTTTATCTAGCTATTCTCTATAGCCCTTATTTTACTGCTCTTTTTTCATTTATATCACCAGAAGACCTTGGAAAATTTAGCTCTTCTGCTGCTTGGCAAATAGGTAAGTGTTTCCCTTTTCCACGACTGTCCTTATCCTCATAAGTGTGGATTGTGTACCAATTAAGTACAGTGTTGGACAGGACAAAACTAAAGAAAAACATTATATAGCTCAGTCTTAATTAATGTCTTTCACTTACATGGAAATATAGAGAAGTGAAAACCAAACATGAAAAGGAAAAAATTACAAGGGATAGCATCTAAACTCTTCATAAATTCATTCAGAATTATTAATGTTAAAACAGTGAAGTGTAACTGGATAGTGTGAAAAAGGCTACCACAGAATGAAGTACTTCTCTTTCTTTTCTCATATTCCTTTTCTATCTTGGCTGTCCATCCAAATTTGAGTACTTCAATATGTTTGCTTTGTACCTGGCACATTTTGGGAACACTGTAGGTTCAAATGAAATAATATATATAACATATATACACATAACATGTATAGGACACCCTTATTTTCTCTTTGATTAAACATTTCTGTGACCCCATCACTACTTTAAAGTTGCCCTATGACGGGCTCAGAAGGTTCTTGTTTAGTATAAACAGTGAAGATGTGGAAAGGGAGTGCTTCAGTGAAAGGCTTGCACATAACATATAACATTTTGCCATAACATACAGAAAATCTCTGCCAGGACATATGCTATACTGATGATAATGGTGGGGGCTATGCAGTCAAGGAATCTCTTCACCTCGTCCCACCACTTACTGAATACAGTTTCCCACTCTGGCTGATTAACGGTCTGCTGACTCTACAAGGCAGCCTTGTTCTTCACAGTTGTTACACTCCAGTGGTTGAAAGATTTTTTCAGATGTGCCCGAATTAAACATTATAAATGCTCCATTTCATTTTGCTTCAGTAGTCCATTCTAGTGCTGTATTACCCATAATGTATATTGCAGTTAAAATTATTTAGTCAGGATTCTTTTTCTTTTTCTGCCCTTCTCTATCAACATCCTCAATTTCTCCTTTCACTGATGACCTATGCAGTACAGTATTACGAAATTAATCCAGATAACTAACTCCTTTAGCTTTTCAGTGTAATATTTTTCATCCTTTTTTTCACTTACATCATTGTTCAGTCTTCTATTCCACTTAAAAACAAAACAAAACAAAAACAACAACAAAAACTTCCAACTATTGTCTCTGTTTCACTTGTTTGTTTTCTGTTCTTGTTTCTTTTTAACAGTTGTGCATGGGCATTTTGTTTTACTATCTTGCCATTCGGGACTTGAAAAATGTTAAGGAAATCCGCTTTCTTCACTGATTTCCCCCACTCCCAGCTGAATTACCTGGCTAAAGCAAAAAGCTCAGAGATGCACACAACTTTCTCTCGTGCTAATAATTTGCATCACTTAGTGACTCAGTGACAAAAAAAAAAGAAGTAAAAATTCTACTGATAGTAGCGATAACACTGAACTGTTTGAATTGTTACTTGGTAGTTAACTTATTACACTGTAGGACATCTTGTGTAAATTTGTCCAGAAAAGAATTAAATAAAATAATTGATGAAGTTTAAGTAGAGGGAGGTCTTTAATATTAAAAATACCTCTCATAAGGTCACAATTTGCAGCTTCTGTACATGATCTGCTTCCAGCGATCAATTTGAAGTCACAAGAGTTCCACGTGGTGTGGAGTGGCATTCCTTGCCACAGAAAAACATATTTGAATATAAAGAAATAATGCAAAGTGCACCTATAGTATATGAAACTGATGATGATCCAAAAGATGTTCTTGAAGCCAAAGTTTTCTAAAAACTTACAACTAACTTCTTTAGGTCACATAATGATCTCAGAGAAAATCTTAAAAGAAAGCATAAATTCTTCATTTGTGAATATGGCACATGGGACAGCAATTAGTGAACAAAGTCACCATTATCCTCTGCAATCATTTCCAAACAAATGAAGAAAAAAGGCTGCAAAGCCATATGGTACATATATTATAAAGGAACCTGTTCCACTCCTTAGACATAGTATTACTGCTTTTGACACAGCTACAGGAAATAAAAAGCTACTGGAATGCAGACTGGGAAAATGTATTCCCAGAAGGCTTTGCAAAACTAGAGGCTGGAATCCTTGAGTGGAAACAGACTTTGCAAATCTGTCTCCTGCTCTGCAGCATAGAAGATCTGCTCAAATGTAAAATGCATACTACAAATGTGGTCACATGAAGTAGCTGTGCTTTCGAAGGCTTATGGAAAGAATGGAGAAGAAAGGAAAAAAGACTTAAAAACAAAGGGGGAAGTGTTGTCATGGGAGGCTGGAATGCAGCCTAGCAAAGAACTGTTTTCAGCAGAGAAAGTCAAACTTTCACACTTGTTCTGCAAAATTTGATTGTTTTTAACTTATCAATCTTATTATATCAATAAACCTGAATTAAGTATATTCTTATTCATAATACTGCTTTTTCTCTTTTTTGTCAATGGTGTTTTGTAATTTCTGCCATTCAGCCTAAGCATTGGACACTACGATCACTTGGATTCTTGAATAAATGTGCCTAGTGACAGAGAGAGTGTCATTTTTCCTGTTCTACAGGACTTGGTCACATAAAAATAAGACTTGTATGATGTATCTACCAGCTACAGCTGAATATGAATACTATCAATAAGAAGATTCTGCAAATAACTGGTCAGACCTTTTGGTCAAACTCATGCCATATGCATGAGAGAAAAAAGTAAAGTGCAATATGTTTAAATTTTCTTGGATATGTAAGCACCCAAATATATACGGAAAGAGTATTTTTCAGCAAACATTCCGTATGTTTGTTTTTATTGTGTGTTTTAACATTTCACATTTTTTACTGCCTCAGCTGCCACCAGCCATCTTTAATTAGATGAACATTTTAAAGTAATATTAAGTACACTCAGAAAGCAAAAACAAAAAACCCACAACTATGTGTGATAAAGCCTTTGAATATCATTCATTTATATATCCATTTCTTTTTTTTTTTTGGCCAAGCAAGTAATGAAAAATATATTGCTGACACTTGATACACAAAACACCTTACAGAGAGTTATTTTTTAATTTTTTTAGAATTCTATCATGCAGGATTGCCTTTCCTAGATCGACCTCCACACAAAAGAAATTCAAATGACAGATAAAAGAATTATTTTCTCAAAGATGTATTCTGAAAATCTTTTAAAATGACCTAACAACTGTGCACTTCAAACTTGTTTTGTTGGTTTTAAGGAACGGAACTTGGAACAGCTTCTTAAAGGAATTTAGCCTCAAGCATTGCATTACACTTTCTAAAAATATATGATATACAAAACAAGTAAAAATCCTGTTATAACATTAAATTATATGTTCTATACATGCTAAGATCCTTAAATTAATAACCTACTGAATAAAATAGTTTTAATAATAATTATTTATCAAAAATGTTTCTGCTTCAAGTTACCTAACATAAGACACTTTTGCTCTGAAATGAAAATAATTAATAATCTACAAACAAAGTGTACATATTATAAGTGAAACATAGCTTGAGTAAAATAAGTGATTTTGATTTTAGTGTTGATAAGTGATATTTGATCTGCAAGTGACTTGAACTTCACTGCCTTCTCTGGGAGTGAATGCACTGTACCTAACACAAATGGATTAAATTCTGTATGTGCTAGAGAAATTAGGAAGAATGCTTACATGTTTTGTCATAAACATAGCCTGTAAATACTTAAGTCTTCAACAGGCTGTCAGCATGATATTTCATTATTTGGTTATTTGTCATTCATCTATGTTGATAATACATCAGAGTTTGTAAAAAATTAATTTCATGCCCAAAATTAAGGTTCTTTTTAAGATCTCAGATCAAGGCATATAGGTTAGTAAAAATGGAGATAATTTACTGACATATAAACACGTGTATTTCCTTGCATTGCTTAAAACTACCAGCGTTCCACTGAACAGTTATATGTGGCTGCACTATGCTTACAAGAACCAAACCTAACAGAGAAATTACATATATAAGGGTGGCTGTATAATATTCTATAAACAGCTGAAGAGAACAACAGTCACTGGCCTGTCCCAACCAATCTTGATCACTCTCTGCTAGAAGTTTCAGCTCATCAGGGTCAGGTTACCAAAGGCCTAAATTTCCCAGACCAGATCTTATGTGTGTCTGGAAATTCTGCCTCAGTACAGTCTATGGACCTAACGCTAATTAGTATTTGTGACACAGGGAAAAATGGACAGATGTTAAAATTTGCTGTATGTATTTTCCACCTCATTGAGCTGGCTCAGCAAGCTGAACAAAACTGGTTTGCTGTGATTACTATACACAAAGAGCTAACCTCTCCTCTTGAAATGTAAGATTAAATAGTGAAACACTGACAAAAATAACACATTTCCAAGGTATTGTATCAAAGATGTGGTCACATCCAGTTCTGCTGACACAGAAATGTATGAAAGGAATCACACTGCAAGCCTGAACCAGGCTGGTTACACAGTAAGCCGCCATCTGGAAGGCTGCTGATCTCAGCTAGTGGTGAGCAAGAAGTGGAAGGTTATAAGCTCCTCTCTGAGATCACTTGTGCCTGGAACAGGCTGTATGATCACAGACTGTCTCTCCTCTCGCTGTTATCCCCCCGCATACCTTTAGTTATCCTAAGGGCAGGTGATCCAAAGGCAGGCCAGGTTCCCTGTTTATAATGGTGGTTTAATAAAGGAGATCAAGAAGATGACAATTGAGCTATGCCACTGGTGTTTCTCTTTAGTCCATAATTTCATTTTTTAGAAGTCTATATTCACTGTCTGTGCTCCCAAGATGTCTGTGGTATCGCAAAAACATACAGCTGTTTAGAAAATTAAAGCAAAGATCTCAAAGATCCTACAGCTGAGTTTGCATGGTCCAGACAAGAAAAGGAAAGCACAGTTACTAGACGGTAAAGAGTAACAACATGAGCTTTCCTTGGATAGGCTGCGAAAGATAATTGAGTTTAAAAAGAAAAGGAGAACTGTATACAGGAAAAAATATTATTTTCTTCCCTGTATTTCCTTTTGTTCCCTACAAACAGTGGTGAGAAGCATAAAAGATAAGACAGGGAAGAGAAGGCAAAAGGGGTAATAAAGAGGAATATCAAGGAATAGAAAAAGAGGGTATTGGCCGAAGCATGTTTTCTTTTGTATAGCATCATGAGGGTAAAAAAAAAAAAAAAAAAAGGTAGAATACTGTGGGGAGTAGGTGGAAAGACGATGAATGGGTTCAAGATGCTGTAAGGAAAAGTATTTAGAATTTCATGTTTTTGGCAGCAGTGCCTCAGATAGACTAGAACAGGAAAGAACCCAACCAGTGGAAGGCAGTGGTTGTCAAGGAGATGATGAGGTTGAAGGAACAGCACTGGAAAACTGGGGACAGTAATAAGACTGTCTCCAGAAACTCATCAGACTGGCCAGGTTTGAATCCACTTTAGTGGTATTTGTCCTTTGGCTTGTGAGACTAATGTGGATCTATATAACGGCAAAAGAGATTATTCTTTAATAATACCCAGGTTTATGTTTTTTAAAGAAGAAGAAAAACCTCCTTTTGGTTGTGCCTCAAAACTTTGTGAAAATGGAAACAAACTGAAAAATTATATTTTTTCAGTTAGTGGATGAATTGCCAATGGAACAGATGCATATAGGCTTATTGTTTATTCAAAGGAATGGTGTCATCATAATTACAACAAAATCTGTTTGCAAAAATGATGGTGAAGTTTCACTTGGTTGAAATTGAGAAATGTTAGCAATAATACATTTTTCGCATCTGCACTAAAATTAGTAGATTACAACAACTGCTGCTGTCACTTAAATTTCTTCCCTTAATTTAGTCATTACAGTGCTAAAGGCCCCAGTTCAGGCCTTCTGGCTAAAAATTCAGATCTTGCAAGAAGCAAAAACTATAAAAAACCTTACAGCTCTTAGTGAATGTCTTGGGTCTAGTAGTGCAAACATGCATGTAGGTAATTTTACTTGCATAGTGAATCCAATTTACTTTTAAGGGATTACTTCTGCTACTAAAACTCCTCACGTATGAGAATACTGGATCTGTTTTTCACTTTTTCTGCCATATCCTGCCAGTGTTTTAGTAAGTGAAATATTTAAAAATGATCCCAGACAGGAGCCTGAACTGGTCCAAACGAAGCAATTAAGGAATGGCAGAAAATGCTGTAACAATTAGGACAGCAAGGTTTGTTCTATAACTAAACTTGTGACTTCTGTAGAAGCTATAGATTTGGACTGAGAGCCTCTTATAACTTTGCTTGATTCTTTCCCTCCTTTTTAGAAATGAATAGAGCTATTCATTTCAATGAAACTTTTATGTGTGGATCTGGAAAGCTGTCTGAGCAATTTGCACAGCTCCAGGTAGCAAATGTTTGTGGAATCCCAGAAGTTACACAGCCTGTAATACTAATCTGAATGGCCTCAGTTCAAAATAAAGTGGCTCAGTAGAACTCACCCACTGTAAAAACTAGAACTAAATGGTCAGGCATACCAAATAATTGGATACTTCTAACGTGTCAGAACAAGAAATCAAAGAGGAATTAATCTTGCTTTACCTAGGCCAATGTACATTGCTGGTAGAGATGGAAAAAGGCTTATGACTTCTAACTGCTGATGTTAGAAAAAAATGAATGTTAGGAAATTCATTGAAAATTTAATCTAGTCCTCACTCAAACAACAAAAACAATATAACTAAGAACTTTCCTGCAGATGCACATTCAGATTTGTTTGCTATTTTATGCACTTAACTTCTACATAACTATACATTAACTTCTACAACGGATTCTTTGATCTGTTAGAAACAGGATTTGATTAAATACTCTTAACATTTGAAAAGGTATGACAACAATTAACAGTACTCATTCATGCAGTAGAACACAGGACACCTGTAACTTTGTCATTTGTCTAATGGCTTGTTCCTCACAAGTTCTTTCTGTCTCCCATCTCCCATCTGTTTAAGATTTCTTCATGCTTTCAGAGCCATAAACTTCATATATTTATCTTGTCACTTTCTGTTTCTATCTCTTTTGGAAGCCTTTACACAATGTCTGCTACTTCCCCACGGTTTGCTAACCCTATGATTTGCTTGACTGAGGAGATATCCTCAGGATAGTCTCTCCCTGTTGTACCTTTCAGTGAGACTGATAATTAGTGAAATAGAGGGACAACTAAAGAATAATTTAGAATAACTTTAAAATCAATGCCTATTTAATCATTCAACTTACATGTTGAATTAACCTTTTGCCTAACTCTTTTTTTACACCTCTTATCCTAGTTTTTCCTTTCTGCCTGTGTAGTTACAGTCTGCCTGTCTGTTACTACTTCTTTGCTGACCTTCCAAGAGAAAATTATTTGGAATTACTACAATTCTTGGCCTATTCCTTTCCACAGAAATATTTCCCTCATATCTGACCGCCTCCTAAGGAGGTGTACTTAAGTCCCATAAAGCAGACAATTTGATATCTGCATAGAAATAAGAATATATACAAAGTCTTCTCTTAAAGACCTTTATTTCATGGCTACTGGATGTGATCATCTCTTTCCAGTATAGAAATGTGCTTATCTGCAGTAAGAAATGATACATTTTATTTACAGCTGGATTTTAATATAGCAGATTTAAGTAGTTTCCAGCTGTCTTTGTAAGGACAAGTCAGAACTTTCCTGTGAAAGGAATCCAGAGATACTCAGGAAATAGCAACAGCTTTAATAAATCATAAGCTGAAACCTGTGAAAGCTGTGTAGAGTAAGGTTGAAGGGAGAGGGAGTGAAAGAGAGAAGCACGGGACAGATTGTAATTCGGGCTAGAAAGAAAGCATTTTGAACTATAACACACCCTGTTGTGCAAAATGACTCAAAGGCAACAGTTAGATGGATTGCTATGAAAGTAACGTCTCTTTACTTATTGCTGTGGAAATTACAACAGATACAAAGAACACAATAATACTACTTATAAATAGTGCAAATTCTCAACTATAAAGCAATATTTTTTCAGCATAGTCACCACCAGTAGATATATATTGCTGCCTGCAATGAACAAGGGCTGCGTGCCCCTCTTGTTAAAATCTGCACTAGCAGAGGTGACTTACCATGGCTACTGCTGAAACACACTGCCCACCACCTCCCCATGCTCACACCCACAGTTTGGTCTCCATACATATTCAGCAAGCATCAGTTCTTGATGGGTGCCAATTTTTCCACATGGAGAAATTCAATTCCACACCTTTGCTTCATGTATTCTTCCATGTCAAACACCATTTTATCAGACTGCCCCTCTGCTGCCATCTACTGCACAGCAACAAAATACAGTGAAATATCAATGGGAAGGTTCAACCTCTACCGCCATACCACCAACATCTACCTCTGGCATCTTGGGCCAACATAATAAAATAGGAAGCATTACTTTCAGAGCAGCCCTCATAACTCAAAAATTATGCTGGGGCAAAAAGTTGCTGACACTAAACATCCATCCTTGGAGTAGGTGAGCAGGTCATGTTTTGCCTGACACATTTCCCAGCGAATGCTCTTTGAGTACGTACATACTTTCATACACATTTCTAAGTATTAGAGAACACATAGGTAATTACAGAAAATGTACTGTAAAACAAGCAAACAAAAAAACAATAGTCAGAACAATCTTACTATCGAGAATAATTTACATCTTTAAGAGCAGCATTTTTCTTGAATTTGCTGCTTTCAAGTTCCCTTGCTCTCCTTCTGGCTCAAAAGCATCATACAAAACAGGAAATATCTGTGTTTCCTAGTGAGAAGCCAGTGCTAACTCACAGGGTACACATGAAGAAGCATGAGTGCCACAAGTTTTCTGGATGATATTGAAGTATTGTTTCCACAATGGTGAGTGTAAAGAAATCTGTTACTGAGCTACTCCGCAATATCTGACAAAATATCATTGCTTTCCATGAACAACATACCTTTGATAAGGTATAAGATACCATACTGGTGCACTCAAAATATAAATTAAGTTTGTAAGATAAAGGTTTAAAAACCTTCAATGCATATGGACTGTCTTAAATAAAATAAGAATATATATATATATTTAGTTGTTTATTGTAATGACTGTCAGGAGGTCAAGTTCAGTTATCCCCACGTAACCTTACTGAACCTGCTCAACAGGGTCGCAGCACTGCAAGCCAGGGCAGAGTTTATCCCACTGTGTAAATTTCAGGAGAACAAATCTTCATTGCAGAGCTCAAAAGAATCCTTGTGCTTGCTGAAGGAAAGGTATAAAGGGGTGCTTGTTAATGCTGGCCAACACAGTCCACTTTCTGGAAATAGAGGGTATCTTGGTAGAAACCCATGGTGCTCATACCCAGCAAGGGGAAATTTCAAGGGAAAAAATAGCCAACTTGAATTTATTTTTTTCTTTTAAACACTACGTGCTCTGTACATCTTTATAATTGTATGACACATTCCTTACAGGATAGGATTTTCTGCAGGAAAAATCAACAGTAACTAACACTATTATTTAGTGCTTTTAACTATGTATTTTTCCTCTTGAATAAAAGCTTATTTTCAGAACTCAACATGCGGGTACTTCTGTTACCAGACCTTGTGTTGTGAGCAGTATTATCTCATTATCTGAGAAGCCTGTTTATTCAGCCTCTTCTTCTATATAACTTGCAACAGGTCTAGAGGGAATGGTCCCAAGCTGTGCCAGGGAGATTCAGTCTGGACATTAGGAAAAAAAATTTCTTCTCCAAAAGATTGATTAAGGACTGGAATGAGCTGCCCAGGGAGGTGGTTGAGTCACCATCCCTAGAGGTGTTCAAGAGATGTTTAGATGTTGTACTAAGTGATATGGTTTATTGGGGAAATATTGGTGATAGATGGATGGTTGGACTGAATGATCTTAGAGGTCATTTCCAACCTTGGTGATCCTATGATTCCAAGTCTGAGAATTTGTTTGAAGTGTTTGCTGGTACTACTGCATAGAAAGAAAGAAGCAGTGTGCTTTGGTGATAGTATGTGTGAAGAAAAAAAAAAAAAAAAAAAAGAAGGAGAGGAAGGAAAAGAAGAGAAAAAGTTACATGATTCTGAAAGGCAGTCATTTTTTTTAAGTCATCTTGGGTATGCAGGTCTGAAATAAAACCAGGAGTGGATGGTGTCCTTTCAAATTTCATATTTAGGCATCCTCACAGAGAAAAACTGTGCTCTCATCATGTCAGTCATCTGGTCTTTACTATTGCCTACAAAATATGCAGATGAGGATTCTTCATAGGTTAGATTGCACATCCCAGGGCACCATGTTACTGACAATGCAGGATACTGGATATGGGTGTAGGTTCCAGTTTGTCTGTTGTAGATTGATCCTGGCTAGCTGCAGTTGCTGCTCTGTTTCCATTTGCCTGAGAGGGCTTCTTGTCAGAAAAGCTGCATTTTCTTTTATTGCTACCTGTGAGCAGTGAGTTAACAGGCTTCAAGGCTTGGTGACTTGCAGAACTTAAATGGGTACAGTGTGCTTTGCTTTGTTTCTTGGGTTTTGCATTCCTGAAGGGAGAGGTCAGAGAATTTAGCAGTCTGTGACTACGTATCCCAGTGAATGTCTCATTTTAGAAAACATGTAAAAAATGTACTTTAAGCAGACAATCGGAAGCACGATTGGACTCAATGTTTTCATAAAGCATTGTTCTCTTTAAGGTGATACTCTTGATGGTTTTTACATAGAAATTCACTAGCCATATTCAGGACTTCTGATTCTGAAAAAAATCCAATTTTTTCTTGTTATCAGTGGTTTATATTTTTTGCTTCAACTTCTGTGGAATTTGTATTAAAAAGTCTATTTGCAATAATTTTGTCAGAAGTTAAATGCAATAAAATTTTTCCAAAACAGTATGGAAATCATGATCCATCTGTAAATTCTCTTTGTACCACAGTCATTTATTACTTCATACTGAAATTTGAAATATGAGAACAAAGCAGCAGCAAAGCCAAATAAAAAGCCACACCAGCAAGGAACATCTGCAGAATTCTATTTAAAAAAATGAACAAATGTTATAAATTAAACCTTTTCTGGCTTTTCTTACAGCTATACAACGTCACAATCAGAAAGAAAGGAAGGACTATCTAAATATTTCCCATTTAATCTCAAGAAGCAGATGCCCATACCATTTATTGGAAACATTAAATAAAACTCTCTGTACTGGCACATTCAAAAAAGAATAACAGCTGATAAATAATAAAAACAGAATCATTAAATTCAGTATAAAGTTAAAGAAATTTCAAATTTATTCTTTAACACAGTCTGTATTGTGTCTCCAGTTGATTTTGCTAACAAGTAGAAAGGAAGAAGTAGGTATATCTCACACTGAGAGTGCACACTAAAATTTTGTCAAAAAAATTTTTTTTAATTGGAAAACATCAGCTTATGGAAAATGAAATACTCATAAAAGGAGGCAAGTTTCAGTGACTTTTAATTTTGGAAAAGAATCTCGCAGAATTCCAAGAATAATAAGCTATTTCAAACACTTCTTCTAACACACAAAATCATTATTTTAGAAAAAAAAAAAAAAAAAGCAGGTTGAAATGGAAAAAAAGTCAGAAGTCATTTACACTGATCTGTAAACTCTTTCAGTCTGTTGATTTATGGCCCTTTTCCAGAGTTTAAGCTTGTCTTAATGTTTAGAATAGGAAACCTCAAAAATCTGGAGAAACGTCCCAGATAAACTGCTTCACAATCAGCAACTGATTGCTTACACTGAAATATGGTCTCCACTGCTAAAGTCATGTGAGAAGCATTGGGACTTAAAGTAATACAAAAATTTCTGGCCACAAAGCAGATATTGTACAGTGACACACGCTTCAGGAAGACATTCCAGTCACAAAATTCTATATTATAAACTTGCTGATTTGTGGATATATAATGTATATAATGTGTATAATGTATACAATATATATAATACAAGTATTTCTCTTATCAAGCACATAGAATTTCTCAATGCAGTTTCTAATATCAGTATGTTATTATTTCATTTTGACAAATATTAATTTGAAATTCTTCTGATTTTACCTACTTCTGAACAGTAGGATTTTGCAGGCAGGTTCCATGTGGCCACAGTCTGCATCCAGAAGTTTGAAAAGGAACATGATAATACTGGACTATGCTATGAAATCTTTTTCCCTCTGTAGTGTAGAATGAAGAGTTGCTTATGCAAAGCCTACCAGAGGACACCTCAGACATCACAGTTGTCATGGTACTTCCCTCATGCCCTTATTGCAAAAGCAAAACTTTGTACACTGTTTTAGGATCCCTTGAGTGTGAAAATACCTTGTTTGCAATAACTGGATAGAAGCTGGAAAGAGATCTGTAGTCTTCCTAGTAGGAAGAGCAATTGGAGGAAAGCTATAAATTGCAGTATTGGAAAACAAATGGTGATGCTATGGAGACCTTTACTACTATACAGATATTTCCTTATGCATATAGATACTCTTGTTTAGACCTTTTCAGAGGAAATCACATTTACAAATAAAATAGTTAAGTTTTCCCGTCAGCTAAGTAATCTGAGAGAGATTGGTGCTTCCAGAAGCAACACTGAAATGACAAGCAACAGGAAGAATATGTCACAGTGAACAGAGACAGTTTTATAGAAGGCAAACATTGTGTGTTTGGGTTCAGTGATTTTAAACTTTGGCTATTTTCATTAAATGTAGTGAATGATATATTTGTATACAGGTTTATGCTGTTGACAAGAATAGCTGTTTGTCAGCAGAGATTGCGGTGAGGTGAGAGTCGGCCTCTTCTCTCGTGTAATTAGCAATAAGACTAGAAAGAATGGCTTCAAATTGTGCCAGGGGACACTCAGGTTGGTCATTAGGAAACACTTCTCTGAGAGAGTGGTCAGGCACTGGAATGTGCTGCTCAGGGAGGTTGTGGAGTCACTGTCCCTGGGAGGTGTTCAAGGAATGTTTATATGTTGTACTGAGGGACATGGTTTAATGGGAAAATATTGGTGATAGGTGGATGGTTGGACTGGATGATCTTGGAAGTCTTTTCCAACCTTCCAACCAATCCAACCTGATTCTACAATTCTATGATTCTCTGAAGTATGTACTGTCATAAATAAAGTCTTGAAAAATAATGCTTAGTAAAGTTTCATAAATGCATGCATCAAGAGAAATTAAAGATTCGCAGGATCAAAATAATTAAATACAGAGAGCACACACCAAGTACATTTTACGCCCTGTTAAAGTCATGTATGAAATGAACTATCTGGATAAGACAAACTGGACTGTATCAGTCCTTTCATTGCAGAAAGATGAGACAATTTTTATAAGTGGTTATCAATACATTAAAAAAACAAGCACACAAAATTCCGGTTTGTTACCTCTGACTATACTTTCTTCAAAACTCAACTACTGCATAGTACTCCTGCATTAATTAGTAGTTTGCCCACAGGAGGAATGGAAATGGTGACTGACAGTGCCAGACATATTCAAAACTATGCCTTTCTAGCCACATTCCAGTCTTTAAATTGTTTTATTTGTCAGTGGCTTGTTTAATCATGTTGGAAATGGAACTGAGGAAGTCAGTGAAAGAGGGGGCCTATGTTGCCTTTTGAAACAGACAGTGTTGCTAATATTATATGTTGACAGTCTGGCTGGTTGGTATCCCTGTCATTACCATGCCACTGTGTGCTGATCCCTTGGGGTTTGGTAGACACTATGGGAGCACCTCAGAGTGCAATTTGGTTCCTACTGTAAAGACTGATGCTACATTTTGGTCTGAATAAAAAAAACCGTTACCCAATTGCATGCAGTGATTTGTGGTTAGTTTCTATGTATGAACAAACGATACACGTAAACTCTGAAAGTTATGATTGATTTGGAGGTCTCATGGGCAACAACTGGAAAGAAAAAGCTGCTGTTCTGGAATGTGCCTGATCACTTTTGTTATTTCTGAAGTTCTCAGACATCACAGATAAGGTGGTGCTGAGGTACATATTCCCTCACTGTGTAATGTTTCTTTCACTGTGCGTGGGCAGCCATCTTATTTTATAACATCTGAACAATATCTGCAATTATTGTATCTACCACCTGAGACAGAAAGGCATTCTAAGTGTAAATCAGAGCTGGAATTAAAAGCAGTATTTTTTCTTTTATGGAATTACAAATTAGTAGTCTTTGTGAACTTCCTCCTTATTTGTCCAGACATGCTTTTAGGATATTTTACCTCTTAAACAAGTATACTAAACTGAGGTAGATAAACAATTAACACTAGGTATTGTGAACATTTTTTTATTTTAGAATACCATAGAGGTATTATTTGCAGTATCTTTTTCCTCTCCCTTCGCTTCAGCTGTCATGTCTGGAATACACTTCTGGTGCTTTCTTATACTTGATGTATTTCCTAAATCTCTAGAGAGACCAATGTTCAATGTCTTACAAATTTTGTTCAGGATTCAGTATCTTCCCATCTTACATTGCTGTAACTGTTTTACTGGATTGAGATTACCCAGATTAAGCCACATTTAGGTCTGGGTAACTCCCAACAAAATCTTGCACATCTTCTCAGATGGCTAAGATGACTAAGGCTCTGCCCTTTATAGATCACCAGGGGTGTAGTCGTGTGATATTGAAATATTTCTAAAATACTGGAGAAGAATTCAACGTTACAAATGCAAGAAAATATATATAGAACACATATACATTTAAATGGTTGTGTTAATTTTCACCAACAGGGACTTCACTGAGCAAGCTCGTGGGTTTATTTCTGCCTGTATTTGCAATTCAACTTGGCACTGAAGTTGCAAATAAACTCTGCCTGTGGCTGCTTTCCAAAATAAACAGAACTTCTGTCTCTATTTCAAATTTTAACAAAACAATGAATATCACATCTAGTATTTATAAATTTCATGTGCTTTTCACTAGATAGAAGTGTAGAGAAGGATCATTTTGGTATTTAGCTCAAACAAAATCCCAGGACAGAGGGATGTGTTAACATGGAGAGGTGTGATCTTGTGTTCTTCACATGTGCATAATTTTTCCTCAACAGTCTTCAGAAGAAGAAACTTGAGTCAGATATAGTTCTCCCAGGAATTCTGCTTTGGCATGGCTCATTTTCTTCCATCCTCAGTGAAACTACTTATAAAGGTTATAATCTGCCTTGGAATCTGATTTTGTATTTTGAGGCAGAAAAATAGTAGCTCAGTTCTTCTGTTTATTCCACAATATGTGATACTAATTTCTCTGACACTATAAAATATATTCAGGACCCCAGTGAAGGTACTGGGATAAAATTTTTGAATATTTTACTTATATTTAAAGGTTGGACTCTTCTGTATAGAAAGAACAGACACTTAAAATTAGATCCTTGATATTTGACACTGGTAATATACTGTTCACTCTTTCCAGCCATTCATGGATGGACTCCAGATATTTCCCTGACACATAAATAATTTTATTTTATTTGAATACTCTCATAGTAGCTGGAAGTATTTTTCAACAAAGGACCTCACTCAGCATGATGTATTCGGTGAGTGAACTTTCCAAATAATTCTTCACAAGCCTATACTGATAATGTACATGTTAGAGTTGTTGCACTCAGCACAGATGTTTCACCAACAGAAGTATTTCAAGCTGAGAAATTGTCTGCTATTAATAGTACATTATGTAAAAAGAACCCTGTTTTATCTAGCAGACCACTGAGAAGCAGCTTATATATCTGCTATTACTGGGAGTATTCAGTAAAGCTAAAATGAATGGTATTGTGCTATGAAACCAAACAGCAAACTCCCTGCTTTGCAGAAGGTTGGGAGATTTTAGGGAATGCCAAGCGTTACTTTTAGGCATCTTTTCATTCAACAAACCAAAATCAGGCATTTTAATTGCAGGAGGAGGTGATTTGCTTGGAGAAATAGATTCTCCTAACCATACCTAATTCTGCATAGTCTGCTAACTTTCACGTGGCGTAGTGGCTGCATGAGCAATCCTATTCACATTGCAGCTCTATTAGCCCCTGTGAAACCAGAGGGTCCAGGAAATTAGAGATGGAAAGACTACCTAGATGTGTTGCTTCTTCAGTGCAGGACAGTTCCTTCATTCCTTGCCCAAGTTATTTGGAAGAACAAAATTTCTAAAATCTCACTTTTTTTTTTCCTTCAGAACACTCTACTGCTTTAATCTGTCATTATCACTTTTTTATTTGTGCAAGAAGTAGTATCTTGATTGCTGCTCCAGCCCACAGTAGCAAAGTAGGCTCAGCACAAAGTTTGTTACAGGTACAGAACTCTGATGCTCTTATTACAAACGTCCTTTTCAGGATTCCAGCTACACCAGTATTAGCATTTCGTTATTGCTGGAAGTCATGTGAGAAAATCACTGAGTCACAGATGATGAAAGGTAGTCAGAAGCACAGCCATACTGTAGGCATTACTAGATACCTAGTCATAGCAAAACACACTCAAGAACCTACATAAAAAGCTAGTCAGATAACTGGGATGGTATCTGTGCTGTCACAACAGCATAAGCAGTTCAAAACTCCAGCATTTATTGTTCAAGCAAATTGTTTAATTGCCATTTCCTCTGCTAGTAACCTCGTTTGACCAGCCCATTTTTATAATTCTGTCACTCATGCCAGTTGGTAACCTCTGCAGTTTGTTTGCAGTGATGAAACATTTCAGCTAGAAAAAAATGTCCCTCATGTAACAGTTCCTGAGAGCAGATAGTTGTGTATTTTCAGCTTTCTTTTGCTGTTGTTTCACAGACGGCTTGCATGGCTTCTTTAGAGAGGACAATCAAATAAAGCTCTAAGAAAGGCACATCATTCCTTAGGAATGTATCAATAAATACAGATATGGTAAATGCAGCACCATAAAGACATGAAATACTATCTACCTCTAACATGCTACTCTTTTGGTATTCCAGCTGCTTTTGTATTGCATATTTTTCCAGATCTTTAGCTGCACACTTTAACAAGTATCTGGAATCACACCACATCCTAACATGTCTGGTCCTGCAAATGCATCAGAAAAGGAAAATTTCTACCTACCCTTAAATCACTATTTACAGGGGTTTTGCTGATGTAAATAGAGAAAAGACAGCTGTGTTCAGAAATCAATTTTCCTATGGTGCACAGATGAAGAACAGTAGGAAAAGAAAGGACTGGAACAGAAGAAAATAAGATAATGAGAAGTGCATCTACACAGTGTTGGAATTACCCTTTCTCTCATGTGCACTAGGAAGAAGAGCTCAAAGAATTATGGAACAAAAGGAACATGTCCATTTATTTGCAGCCTGAGTAGATTCTCCAGAAATAAGTAAGAAGCAGAAAGAAACCCAGCAGTCTCACTCTGTTTCCCCAGTGCCTCTCTATATTAACACACTTGATTTGCTTTCATCTTTCATAGGACTTCTCCTTCCACTACATATAAATGGAGAGAATTGCACTTCTTTCATCATCAGCTGTTTGATGTAATCAGAAATTACCACTGAGTCTCAAGCATGGATATACAAAGAACAAAAGACATTGCTCAGTTCCTCTCTTTCTGTTGTCTTTTTTTTTTTTTTTTTTTTTTTTTGTTATGGTATTGCCAGTTCCTGAATGAAAGATCTTACCAATATATAAAAAGATTTGGATGGAAATATAATATCTACAGTTTTGTAATTAGTCATTCTAAAAACCCAAAACACCATACGTAGCCTTTTTAAATTGAAATCTTCAGTTATGCCCCAACCACAAAAACATGCCTACACTATCATGTGGATCCCAGAATTACAGTTTGTTTCTATGATCTTAGCTGTATAAAATCTTCAAACAGTTATTTTGAACAAAGTATATTTCTAGGTTATTAAACCTTTTAAGATGCCTTTCTATGAATTACGTTATTTCAAATTAGCAGGTTAGTATTTCAGAGAGGTTTAAAAAGTAGTTATTTATAGAACTTGCTTATTTTGAAGGCTTTGTTTTGAAGAACGCATTAGTAGGTGATAGTCTTAAGTTAATGCATGTGTATGACTAAGGCCTGGTCAGCCTGTAGCCATTTGTTTAGGTCATGTCCACAGAGCTATGTCCTTACTAACCTATTCTAGCGATGAATTATCCTTAGTGCTATGAAGTATATCAAGCTCCACTTTCTCTGTGTTCAGCTTTTTTTTTTTTTATACATTGGTACTTTTTTCTTCTGCTAGTTAAGATTAGAAATCACCATTATTAGGTTTTTTTTTTGGTTTTTCATGGTGTATGTTATACTTCCTTACTGTTCTTTACACAGCACTGAGTTCCTGCAGTATCTAGATCATCAAATGGATATTTGTTAACACATCTTTTTATATATAACACATACTCAAAAAGTAGATTGTTTTTGATAAAAATTTAAAATTACATTCACTTCAAGTCAGAGCAGGATAGAGGGGAAAATGGAAATACGCCTTAAGAAAGTAGTTTAAGAGGATGTTTGGCTACCTGCTTAGTGTCATACACTAAGGGTTTGATAAAAAATACATTCTTTGAAAAGAGAAAAATAAAGATTTCTCTCAGTCATGCAAAGGTGTTTTTCTAGATCAGGATGCAGGATAAAAATAGAACTTAAATGAAAATTAATATCATTTTAACTGTAAATGAGTGTGGCATGAAAACAAAAGAAGGACATAGCAAGAATGGAGAAAATATCCATTGTCTCTTCAAATCAAAAATACTTCTGCTAATACTTATATAATTAAGATTTTTGTTTCTTATGAAACCTATATCTACACATTCAACTTTTCCCTGAGCAAATGTACTGCCTTGATGACACGTTTGCTTTAGAAGACTTTTCACCTGCATTTGATAATGGCCTAACACAAGAAATCAGAGATTTCATTCTCTTGGCCTTGGAAAAGATCTTTATGGGGGAAAAATACATATATTTTTCTTTGATCAGGGCTCTGGTACTATTTTTTCTTACTCAAGCAAGTGCTTAAATAAAAATGAAGATCATAGAATCATAGAATGGCTAGGGTTGGAAGGGACCCCAAGGATCATCAAGTTCCAACCTCCTTGCCACAGGCAGGGCCACCAACCTCCAGATCTGATACTAGACCAGGTTGCTCAAGGTGCCATCCAACCTGGTCTTGAGCACCTCTATGGCATCCAAAGCCTCTCTGGGCAGCCTGTTCCAGCGCCTCACCACTCTCTTTGTGAAGAACTTCTCTAAGACACCTAATCTAAACCTTTTCTCCTTGAGCTTAAAGCCATTCTCCCTTGTCCTATCACTATCTACCCTCTTTTTTATAATCCTCTTTTAAAAACTGAAAGGCTGCAATGAGGTCATCCAGAAGCCTTCTCTTCTCCAGACTGAACAAGCCCAGCTGCCTCAGCCTGTCTTTGTAGGGGAGGTGCTCCAGACTTCTGATCATCTTCGTGGCCCTAGGATAAATATCGAATTATACTTTTTCATGCACAGTAATGTATTTTCATTCATGGCATTCAGTCTGCAGAAGAGGAGGCTCAGGGGAGACCTCATTGCACTCTACAACTTCCTGAAGGGAGGTTGTGGTGCAAAAGGGTCTGGCCTCTTCTCCCAGGCAAATAGTAGGACCCAAGGAAACGGCCAGAAGTTATACCAGAGGAGGTTTAGGTTGGACATTAGGAGAAACTTTTTCTCTCAAAGGGTGGTCAGGCACTGGAATGGCTGCCCAGGGAGGTGGTGGAGTCGCCGTCCCTGGCAGTGTTCAAGAGGCGCCTGGATGAGGAGCTATGAGATCTGGTTTAGTGCTTGTGGTACTAATAGGAATGGGAGGGTCGTTGGACTAGATGATCTTGCAGGTCGTTTCCAACCTTGTGATTCTGTGATTCTGTTAATTCATATTCTTCTTTTCCTCCAATAACTTAACTCCAATAATTTAACTCCAATCAGCTGTCCACATTTCATTCTAATCATTTTAAACTTGCTTTTGTTAGTATAAAACAATCTTGCTACACTTATTTGTGTTTAACTATTCCATAATAATTTTTCTTCAAACAACAGGCCTCAATTTTGAGTGAGTATTGTAAATAAATTCATTTTGGTTTTATATTTAAACAGTATAAAATTCTATATATAAATAATTAAGAAAAATACTCAGCAATAGATGATGGAAAAGATTTTGAAATAGCAGCGTATTCTATCACATACCAAGTTAGTAAAGAGGACTAAGAATTGTTATTTATAGGCTTTCAATGTATGGCTTTCTGTTTGAAGTTGATATCCACTAAAATTAAACCTGCATCTCTGTTTTATACCATGGTTTATAGATAACAAAGCTAAGGTTCTACCTACTCCTCAATTTCCCTCCCACTAGAGTGGCTATGGGAAAGTGTCATTCTCTGATCACTAGTGAAACTATTCTGATTACAAACATGTTCTGGATCATGATCTTTTCTCTTGGAATGAAAAGAAGGTGCAACAAAGGCCTGTACAAAATTACTATGTTGGTGTTTGCTTTTTTTTCCCTACTATTTCAAATTCCAGATGAATATATCCAAATCTAGTTAATACAACAGAAATAAAGGGAGAGAATTTTTAAAACTCTATGTGAGACACAGGACCATCAAGGTACTTAAAAGCTCATCAAATAAATACAGATAAGTATTCTGTTGCTATCTGTGATTACACGACTTTCTGACTTGGAGCAATCATGCTTGAACAATCTGATCTTCAATGATAAATAACTAAAGATAATAAAGTAAAATGCAAATAGGAGACAGCTGTTCAGGAGTTTTGCAGGTTCTGGCTCCCTGAGACTTTTCTTCCTGGGACTTTTTTTCCCATTAAAGAATCTGAGATTTTAAAAGTGCAAGAATATCAGGTTTCTTGGAATTTGTCTTACATTCAGTTGTCAGTCATGTCTGAGACAGAATAGGAGTCTTGTAGTATTGCAGCACAGTAATGACCTACCTTGTCAGTCAAGAGTGGTATGATATCACTGCGTGATCAAGGAAGCATAACAAAATAATTGCATCAGAACTCAAATATATTTTGCTCTTTAAGTAAGAAATGCTTCTACTTCCTCATTAAGCAATAGCCAAGAGGAGTTATTTCAGATGCTGGTGTGGTTAAAACTTAATGTAGTAGCTGTTCTGTCCTTCCTGTCATGAGAATATATGGATTTCATTTTGTTGCTGTACTAAAGACTTAAAGCAGTGGGAAGGCTCTCTCTCATGGGGGCGGAATTAAGTATTTGGGAAGAAATGAATCCTTATTTGTGCCTTTAAAAAATATATCTAAAAATATTACACAATAAAAAATTGTAGATAAATTCTTCTTGGCCTTTAAAGCTTTGTCTACGTTTCCTTCATACTCCCAGACATATATTTAATCAATAGTCCTCTTTGCTATGTGCTGGTAAATGCCTGCATAACTTATAAGCCACAGGCATTCAGGATAGAGTGAATGAATAAGCAGTACCTGATTATGACAGAATATATCAAGTGTTTATGAAAGGAATTATGAAGGTTTTCATGTACCACAGTTTATTCAACTGTGAAAATATTAGTTGGGATTTACTGAGGTGGCACTCAGAACTCTATTGGCTGCTGACCAGAATAAATGATCCAAGCAGAGGAACTGACTGCAGTTTAGTTACATGTAGAGAACACAAAGCAATGAGATAAACACAACTCAAGGGGGTGCAGCACATGGATTGAGAAATTAATCCAGCATTTTCCAAGTTATTTTTACCTGTGTCCTGTTCTTAAGTATATTCTGCTCTTTTATCAACCAACTCAAATAATCTTGTTGTATGGTATAGAGTTTTACACTATATACAGTTATTATTAAGCCTTTTCAGGGATGCAGCTTAATTTGAGATGTGGTTGTAACTGGTAAGAAATCAAATCAAAGAAAAACCCAGGCAGGACAAAAGTTTAACTATATCATTTCATCTTTGCACTGAAAATAATATCTTGAGATCTTTTTAAAAAGATTTTCGAACTCAAAAAGCAAAAACTTTTTGGCTTTTCTTCTCTTTTATGTGACATCTTCCTTAATCATGCTTACATGACTTTTTCCATACTCTGAGCATAATTCTGATCAGTTTCATTGGGCCCTGTGTACTTTTGCATCTCAGTCTTTCTGCGCTCATCGTTACCTCAGACTTTCCACTGATCTGCAAGACCAAGTCATCCCATTGCTTTTCTACACTGTCTTCAAAGAACAATTTCAGACAAAATATTAGTTTGTTTAGATACCTTAACAGGCTGGATAGATTGTCGTGTTCTAGGATACTGCTTTGTATATTGGCTTTTCACCTTATTTGGATCTGGCTGAACAATTTTGTCACTACAAATTCAGTATTCTTCCACAATTCAGTAAAGAACTGAATATTTAAAATACCTTAGCAAAATTATATTCTAAGTCTAAAAGAAAGATGGCATAGCCTAAATCCATATTATAAACTATAAATCTCACTTCCACTCCCTTAGTAGCTCATCCACTAACTGTTCACATCCGAATACCCATTAATAAAAGCTATGACTTACTACATCATTCTGAGATAATCTTTCAGCTATCTTAATCTCATATGTCAATGCTATACAAAGTTATGTTTCTAGCCTAGAGAAAAGCCATATATCCTTGTCCTAACTACAAAAAAAAAGTTTTGGGTGTAACTATGTCAAATTCTTCTTCCGCATGTGATTGATCAAATAAAAGTATAGCGTTTATTTTTGCTTAGCAAAACACCTTATGCATTAAATTATTGGTTACTAAACATTCAGCTTGAAAAAGAAACTAGCCCTTTGCATTTAACTAAGGTTAGTTGGTGAAAATTGTAGATTTGAAGGATACAGTGCTATATTTATTCTAAGCTGAATGCACTAAGCCACAAAAAAATGGTTTTCTAGTCTCCCGCTTCCAGAAGATCAAAGAGAAGTCCTAAATTTCTTGAACAGTGCATCAACACCTACAATATATAGGTATGCCACCTTCAAAGGAGTCAGTAGAGCTAGACGAACAGGCATGTCCATTGAGTAGGTTAGTACTCTTCAGGCTTAATTTATTTCAAAAGTAACTCTTCTTGTTAAAAATATTGTTCATGGTTGTATAAGCAGGAAATGAGAAGCATTCACCATGTGCTCCTACTTGATCTCCTACTGTCAAAATCTTGAGCTTATAGCAAGAAGTGGGAATCATTCCACTACTTTTGTTGATTTGAATCAAGTTTTTGGAAAAAAAATATATAAAATTATTTCTCAGTTTCCCACAGATTTTGGATTTTTGTGTGGTTGTAAGTTTGTTTTTCATTATCTAATAAAACGTCCATGGGAAGCTATTTAAACAGGTTCAGAAGTAACAGAAATCAAACCATATAAAATATAGAAGAAACATTGGCATCTGCTAGCAGCTGCTTTCTTAGGTCAGAAAGTTCAGAAAAATAACAGCAGCATAGAAAACAGTTATAGGACAAATTATTCAATGCTTATTTGAATAAGAAGAATTGAATTCCGAAGAAACATTCTGAATGGAATTAAATGGAAGCAAAATATCATCTCTTATGGAGTTGGATGCTTGTTTTCTGTTGGACATCATGGAAAAACTTTTTCTGTATCTAATGTATAATAAACTTTGAATATGAAAACTGGATAAACAATATTTTTTTCTCCTTGTAAGGATTATTTATGATCACAAAATATTTTTGAAGTACAATGTTACAGTACTTTTTTGCATATCCTTCAGATAAAATGCAGAATTTGGTTACATCGTTAGAAACACTGTAGGCCAAAATGTTTTTTTTTTAATAAATACCAAAAATGTTTATTTTAGATAAATACAAAAAAAAAAAAAAAAAAAATGACATTGTCAAAGTGATTGAAAGCACATTAAAGGCTTGAACTGAAAGTGTATCATTCATTAGTTATTTATTCTTTTTGATATATTTTTATTCTACAGTTAAGCTGTACTACATCTAATGGATAACTACTTCAGTCTGACATGCTATTTTGGTATATATTTATATTCAGATTTACCTTGTTAATTGTTCAGATTTATTTCCTGAAGTATATAATTCTGTCTGACAAACTCCTTTATCATCAGTTGAGTGTATTCCATACAGATCCCATCACAATGTTTGATGCTATTTGCATTTTCTTTGTAATTATCTTTTGAGATTTAGTATATTAGCAATAACATTCTAAACCTGGAGTGAGATCTTGCAAATTTTATATATATTATGAGAATAACAAGCCTTCACGGAGTCCCATTTAAGAATAATTATAATGTAATGTATTGAAAGAGCAGTTATATAATTTGAGTGTTTTGAAATAACACTTTAATTAAGACAAGAAATAATAAGGTCTGATCTGAGTCAAGTAGATTTTAAAAAGCTGAATTTTTTTTTTATGAGCTCCCTCATCTGAGAAAAAAAAATGTTCTTTAAAAAATGAACATCCATTAAGAAGTCTGGTTTGTAGAAACTGTACTGTAGATTGAAAATATATTGTGACACGAAATTTCCAACCATTTCTAGTTTAAACATTGTTTAAAATGCTGCCTGTGCCAATTAGACATGCATCAGTCCTTCAGCACAAAGGCTTTTTACCATGTGATGTTCTAATGCAAAAGGCATGGCATTCATGAAGAGTATTGGCTTTGCCAGAGTGAATATTTAGTTATTCTTTAAGTTGTCATTTGTGGGTTTATGAAAGAACAAATGTTAAAATAGAGAGAAAAGCATTCTCCTGCATGGAGAGGGGGAGACAGATGATTACAATACAAAACACGACATAATCATATATTTACTTCAGAAAAACAGCCACAGAGACATATAACAAGAATATATACATCCATTTTGAGAGTTACAGCAGATGTTCACCTATTTGAAGTGAAGGCCAAAGCTTTCCCCACCCTCTTAAGGCCCTGCCCAAGAAGGAGGTGGGGGAGGAATGAAAGCAGACACTTTTCCTATATATGGGAAAACTCCTTACAGCTACTTCACTTGAGGTTTTGGGGTTAGAAAATGACCTAAAAGAGATGAAAATGTTCATGAGAAGCAGGTAATTGCTCTATAACTTATTTCATCAATTTTACTACAAAAACTTTGAAATTTGCCTAGCTGAAGTAAAAGCCACTCCTGTTTTCAAATATCACTGGCAAAGCTAAAAAAGGTCGCGTTGGGGGGGGAGGGGAGGTGAAAATGTCTCTCTTTTTACTACCTAATGATTTACTCAGGACACTCCAACCAGATTCTTATTCAACCTGACAGAATTCAAATGTATATTCTCGTATGAGAGGTGTGGACTTCAGTGCCCACTGCCATGACCAGGAATTCATTTTTCATTAAGTCATATGGAAAAGGAAACACAGAAGAGTTTATGGTCTGCCAGAAAATTCTCTGCAAAGCAGAAAAGAGGGTGACTGCACTCAGGAAGTGTTTTCCCCTGTCTTCCTAGGTCAGTACTGCTGTCATTACGGTAATCTGCCAAAAGGAATTGGGCATCTTTGCAAGGTCCCCATGCATGAAAGACCCAGCTCTTACCCCATCCCTAATAGCTCCAGGCATCTCCCTGCATAAGCTCTTGCAGGGAGTTTAGTAGAAGTTCCTGAACAGTTCAAATCCTGTATATTGTGATACAGCTTGGGATTCTAAATCAATACCTCTCACTACAGTACTGAGAGGAAAACATTTCACGTTTGCTCAGCAGTGGAAGGGCAAAAGGAGAGAGGAAAGGGGAAAAGAGAGAAATATTTCCTACTGAATTATAATTAAGTAGAAATGATACATTTCTTTCCGTGTTTCAAGATTTGTTGATCTCTGTTCTGAATAGATACAGAATATGGATTAGCCCAAAGCAAAAGAACAATATAATGCTGGATTTATTCCCCCCTTTATCATACTCCATAGTTAAAGCAACAATTTCAAGCACACCTACAGCAGATTTGGGCTACATGACAGCTTCAGATGAAAAATTTCTGCCTAACTCTGGAGAAGATAAATCCTATCAGCTTTTAAGAAGTGTCTAATTTTTCCAAAGATTACTGTGTGACCTAATAAAAGAACATTAGTGTTTCATTTCTTTCCACGTTCTCACTGAGTAGATTCTGTCCTTGCAAGAAGGAAATTCTACTGAAATTAGTAAGAGTATTTCAGAAATGAAATAAAATTTAGCATATATTAAGGGTGGCAAAACATATTGGTTCAGACAGATAAATACATATTGTATGTGCACAGAGAAAAACATTTATCAATGACTTGTTTAATTCAATTCAAGCAAGCTGCAGAAGTCTGTACTGCTGAACAGCTACCTTCAGGGAGCTTACCTTACATATCTTCCCTATGACTGATATGACTGCTATATTTTGTAAGAGAATCTTCACTTTTAAATTTTGCTTGTGTGAGTGAAAATGAAAAATTAACCATTATTAATTTTTTTTAGGAGCAGACATCATGTAAACTCGTGAACAAGAAGGACCATAACAGGGTTTATCACTGCACAAACACAGAAAAAAAGTTGATCCTATGCCAGAGTTAATGGTCATAGCTCTCTGACAAAAACAAAGTAAGTAGACTTCAATATGAGTAAAAACATACATGAAACTGTAAAGGAAACAAAAGCATAGCATATGACCAATCATGATTTAAGCATAAGTATAAACTGGAGGAATTTTTGCTGTTTCTCAGTAGCCAAACTACAATTCATGCACTTGCATTGTTCCTTAATTCTGACTAGGTAACACACCAATATAATTAATTACCCATGGCATGCAAACGATATGCAGCAACTAAGAGATGCTTATTCTTCCCTGTCCCTACCATTCTCACACTGGTACTGAAGCAGATATCATGGAGCAGGTCACTCTGCTCTCTGTTCATACTAAAGGTTCACTGTACAGACAAATATACAAAAGAGTCAACCATCTTAATAAAAAA